>NC_135500.1:203762609-203927609 GCF_052857255.1 Amblyomma americanum
TATGGCTTGACGCGTACCTGCCGCTGAGCAGATGCACCTGACTGCCCGCGTAAGCGGACCGCGCTATGCTGAAACTGTCAAATCTCGTCCCCTAATAGCTGACGCCAGTCTCTCACAACGTTGTGTGGTTTCAGTGGGACGGAATATCAGCACTACCCCTGACATATCCCAAACCATTGCGTCATAGGATCGACGGACTGCTGACGACGGAGCGCTTCGTTGTATGTCCGTGTGTGTCCTTTCTAGCACGCAGCTAGCGCTTTCAAAACGCAAGAATGATTGACACCCTTGTCGCTCCGCAGTGCGAGGACTAACGCGCGTATTGCTTTCCGATAGCCCCCGAGCGCGCAGCCCGACGTCGATTTGCAACCGCGACTGGCTTACACACGCTTCATCGTATCATTTACGTAGACACGAAGCACACCTGTTGCTTACTATAGCTTGACTCTGAAAGGTGGCAAATTATGTTTTGTTCACAGGCGGCGTCCGCGTTTCATCCCGGCCCGACAGTACGCCGAACTGTCGCCCTCAAAAGCGACTCCGGTGAAGAACTGACTTCTTTCACTCCCTCCCTTATCCCTTCCCGTACGGCGCGGTTCAGGTGTCCAACGATATATGAGACAGATACTGCGCCATTTCCTTTCCCCCAAAAAACCAATTATTATTATTATTATTATGAAGAACTGAAGTGCGCTTGCAGCTGTGCGCGTAAGCGGAGGTCTCTGCTCGCCGCATAAGGAGAAGGCATGCCCGCAGCGCACAGGGTTAAAAAAGGGAGAGAGTGAGGGTTTCTAGCGACTCGTGTGTACAGACCGTGCATCTCAATCGATCTGTGTCTTTTTCTTTTCCAACGGCGGCTCTGCGCACGGAAGCCACCTCGCTATTGTAGCTAGAGCGCAGAACAAGTCCAACGACCTCGTCACGAGCGAAGTTCTTGGGCCCGCCTTCTCGGCGCGGCCCCTATATGTGGGCAACGCACGTCACGCGGAGGCCATCACCCCGCACGTACATATGCATCCGCGGTGCACATCTGTATGTGCTATAGCACATACAGATGTGCACCGCATATATATACAGGCCGTCTCATTTTACTCGATGCAGATAAATTAGGCAGCTGTAATAAGAATGCGTTAAGTGATTAATCGGTTAATATCGTATGCTCAAATGGGAAATCCGCCTGGCGTGATAACGCAACCTCAGAATGTGTATTGAATAAAATTACACGCCCGGTATATGCGATGCGCTATTCCATTTCCTCAACCGCGACTCAAAGCTGTCCATGCCGCCCGACACACCTGCGGTCAACGATCTGCTTTACGTGTGGTTCTTGGTGGGGGTATTTTGAAGAAAAAGAGGAAGGTACAGCCCGATAATTGCCTCCTTTCCTGCAGGGGTCACCACAAACGGCGCTGCACTGGGTAAGGGGTGAAAAAGAATAGAGTAGAGGGAAGGTACTTCGCACCTCTCTTAATTTTCTTGTTAACAATAATAATAATTGGTTTTTGGGGAAATGAAATGGCGCAGTATCTATCTCACAGCTCGGCGGACACCTGAACCGCGCCGTAAGGGAAGGGATAAAGGAGGGAGTGAAAGAAGAAAGGTAGAAGGAGGTGTCGTAGTGGAGGGCTCCGAAATAATTTTTGACCTCCTGGGGACCTTTAACGTGCACTGACGTCGCACAGCACACTGGCGCCTTAGCGTTTTTCCTCCATCGAACGCAGCCGCCGCGGTCGGGTTCGAACCCGGGTACTCCGGATCAGTAGCCGAGCACCTTATAGCCACTGAGCCACCGCGGCGGGTACTTTATTGTTCCTCGGTTTTGATTTTCGGCGTCCCGCACGGAAGCACAGCTCAACGACCTACCACGCAGTCAGCCATCTGCGCACGACCTACGTCTGGTCGTAGTTTTCTGTTACGTTAAGCGTAGCATAGGTATTCGGCGCTAACGTTAAGTCAGCGTGCGACTCACGAGCCTCCGTCTGATTTTACTAGCTCCGTAGGGGTCACCAGACAGATCAACCCCCCCCCCCCCCCCCCCCCCCATTCGCCGTCCATTACGAGACGCAGCAGCTGCAGAATAATACACCGTGACGAGTCCCAACCTCTGTGATGAGAGCTCACTGTTGCAACGAGAGCAGAAGAGCGGTGACCGCGGCAGCGATTTGTCTGCTCCGCTAATGCGTCATTTTTCGCAGTGACCGCGTAAACACTGCCGCGTGTCTGTGTACGCAGCCAGCGAGGAGACCCGCGCAGCACGCTCAACGTATCCATTACACTGCGCTAACGCAGCTATTACTTCTCAATATTTCGTTCTGCCATGGCAATGTTTCAGCGAACAAACGGCTGGCGAAACGCGACAAAAATAAAATAAAAGGAAATCTGCTTCCCGGCATTGACCTTTCGGCTGTTTATTCAGCTGAGACCCTTTCCACCGCTCGGTTCTTGCTGACGACCGAGCGGTTTGGCGTTCAGCGATGCAAAGCACGGGAAGAGAGAGAGGGGGGATGAGGGAGGAAGGGAGAGAGAAAGGAAATCACGGTCACCCTACACACAGGTGGTGTGGACCACTAAAAAGAGCTGCACGCGTCTGGAAACGAGCGTAAAACACGACACATTCTACTTGACTAAACTGAACTCACTTACTGAACGTTATTAATAACGTTAAAGCAGCTTGACAGCAAAGCTGCGCGCCCAAGTAACGGCTAAACGCACACGATTTAGTGCAGCGAACATGGCCGTGGTTTCCGTGCTTCGTGAGGTAGATGAGCCGCGCCGCGGTGGCTCAGTGGTTAGGGCGCTGGGCTACTGATCCGGAGTTCCCGGGTTCGAACCCGACCGCGGCGGCTGCGTTTTTATGGAGGAAAAACGCTAAGGCGCCCTTGTGCTGTGCGATGTCAGTGCACGTTAAAGATCCCCAGGTGGTCGAAATTATTCCGGAGCCCTCCACTACGGCACCCCTTTATTTTTGTCTTCTTTCAGTCCCTTCTTTATCCGACCGCGGCTGCTGCGTTTTTATGGAGGAAAAACGCTAAGGCGCCCGTGTGCTGTGCGATGTCAGTGCACGTTAAAGATCCCCAGGTGGTCGAAATTATTCCGGAGCCCTCCACTACGGCACCTCTTCTTCCTTTCTTCTTTCACTCCCTCCTTTATCCCTTCCCTTACGGCGCGGTTCAGGTGTCCAACGGTATATGAGACAGATACTGCGCCATTTCCTTTCCGCAAAAACCAATTATTATTATTATTATTATTATTATTATTATTATTATTATTATTATTATTATTATTATTATTATTATTATTATTATTATTATTTATCCCTTCCCTTACGGCGCGGTTCAGGCGTCCAACGATATATGAGACAGATACTGCGCCATTTCCTTTCCCCCCAAACCAATTATTATTATTATTGACGTAGATGATGATGACGTGGTTCTCACGACACCACGATTACAGCTTCCAAGCGTTGCAAAGTATATGTTCAGCACCTCGCTGTGTGCACCAGCGGCGCCATTTCTCTGTCAATGTGCAACGTGGGAAAGCCGCCAGCTATACCGACTTTTGAAAACTAAGGCGTTGACACCACACTCGCGACCGAGCACAGACAGTCGTGGTCTCGTTTTTCCTCCTTTCCCCTGTTCCTCTCCCCGAAAGCTCATCAGAAAGCCACACGTACGTGTCCGCCCGAAAGAACACCAATACGAGGGAAGAAAAAAAAAATAAAAAACGCGCTTCAGTGATCACTGCGCGGACACATCCGTTGCGGAGGCGTATGGTATAGACATGCAGTACTCAATATTTGCGCAGAGTACACGCGCGCACAAACACGCGCACGTCCACGTGTGTGTGCGGCGTCTCTGGCGATTTGATGCTATATATACACCCCGGATGATCGATCCCTGCGAAGTTGACCTCTCTCTCTCTCTCTCACCGATCGGCGTGACCGGGGCCGCCCTGGGGATGCCCACGTCCACGGAAATCAGCACCGGCTGGGTTCTCTCGTCCGCGCTCGCCGAGTCCTTCCGGTCACGTTCAGAGTATACACTTCGCGAAGGCTTCACCGGCACCAAACGTCGGCTACAGGGGCAA
Organism: Amblyomma americanum; assembly: GCF_052857255.1. Taxonomy (NCBI): domain Eukaryota; kingdom Metazoa; phylum Arthropoda; class Arachnida; order Ixodida; family Ixodidae; genus Amblyomma; species Amblyomma americanum. The sequence goes on from NC_135500.1 coordinate 203,766,696, forward strand.
AGCTGGTCAAAGCGCTCCGCTTAGAACCTTGCCAAACCAACCCCTGCTCGCGCTATAGTTCACTGTATACTTTGCTTCACAACCTGGGCACTGCCTAGTTAACCTCCCTGCCATTCCGTCTTTCTTTCTCTCTCTCTTTCTATGCTTCACAACCTGCTTGTAGCTTCCACTCTGCATAAAGTTGTTAGGAGACAAGTGTTCATAGAATAATACAGAACAACCTCCTATCTAGAGCAATAAAAGACAGACCAGTCAGTGCACTTCATGAGCGAATACTCAGCTGCTCCCCCGTTTTCGAAGCGGATTTTTCCCAAACTTCACTCGCTGTACATCTCTTCTAATCTGTGATGACTTCCAATCGCAGATTCGGAGCACTTCCGTGTCGACTTTCTCTGCTCTTTTCGAAGCAAGGCTATACCAATGGCAGATCGGGGGTCGTTTACTTCAAAGGAAGATTGGGAGTGGTCTCGGAGCCAAGACGGCTCCGTGGAGTAGTCCGGGGTCCGGGCCAGCCCGGGCTGCTCCGCCGAAATCGGTGGACTCGATCGGAAATATGCCGTTCCATATATTTCCACGTGCTCCGGCCGGAGCACAAGTGTTTCAAACGCAGATTCGGGGCGGGCGCTCTCTGTCGGATTCAGGCAATCTGTCCCGAAGCGGGCGGACCGCCTCGGATCTGCGGCTGGAATTCATTACAATTCATCAAACTGAGGCATGCAGAATATTTTCTGTACGCTGCCTGGTTGAACGTATTATGTTGCCGGCTATAGTGAGGCAAAATTTCCCTTTCAAATTGCTGAAGTCTCCTCTATACTTACCGAACATGATAAGAGTGCACATGTGAGTTTACCGTTCATGCTGTCAACGAATTTATTCGAAAATTTAATGAGCGGCCTTTACAGTCGTGTGGGTTCCAGAGATGGCGTGCTCTGGGGTTATAGCGCTTGCCTATAGGTCATTTTCTCTCAGCAAGTAAAGAAGGACGCGCGGGTCGTGTTAGCAGCGAAGAACGCTGAAAAAGTTTGCTCATAGTTTGCTCATTTGCTCGCACAATTCACAGACGTTAACATCCAACGCTTATATCCTAGGGTACAAATTTCCGCCTAATGACATTCAACAAAGCTCAAATAAGAACGGAAGAATATAAGAACGGAAGAAAAAGGTTTCCCGTTTCTCTTTCTTTTATTTTTCGCACAAGGCCCCCAGAAGAAGGTCATAATGATAAGTTCCCTCCCCCATTACAGAAATTTATTTTGGGATTCCATAACTACAGCGCAACGAACGGGACGCAGAAGAAGGACACAGGCAGGGACACAACACTGTGTTCTTCTTCTACGTCCCGTTCGTTGCGCTGTAGTTACGGCATACAGAAACCAACTCGCCCAACAACTCACCTTGTCGAACTTCATTTTGGAATTATTTAGAAAACCTTTTCAATTTACCCATTTCACTGTAATGGGTTCTTTTTTGATCAGTACAGAATTTTCGGAACTGATTGGCCACCGCATTGCTATAGGAACTCGGTTAACGTCCTTTAAAAAAAGTGTAACGACCTTCTTTAGAAACTCGCCGAGGAGTTCCCTGAAAATTGAAAATGGGTTTTTTTGGGGAAAGGAAATGGCGCAATATCTGTCTCACCTATCGGCGGACACCTGAACCACGCCGTAAGGGAAGGGATAAAGGAGGAAGTGAAAGAAGAAAGAGGTGCCGTAGTGGAGGGCTCCGGAATAATTTCGACCACCTGGGGATCTTTGACTTGCACTGACATCGCACAGCACACGGGCGCACGTGTGCTGTGCGATATGAGTGCAAGTTAAAGATCCCCAGGTGGTCGAAATTATTCCGGAGCCACAAGACCTTTTGAATGTACTCGTTGCGTCCACCCAGTCATCCTCCTTTCCAAATTGCGTGCGCCAAAGAAAGGGCCGCCGTGTGGTCCGCGCGCGGGCGAAAGGATAAGCTCGAACGGGCGGCTTTCCGCTCGACAAAACGTCTCTCTCAACTGCGCCTGATCGCGCTACTTCGCTGTCGTGCCTTTTTCTTTTCTCTTCTCACTTCTTCATCTCCTCTTTGCCTTCTAGTCAGCGTATGTCCGTCCACACGAGCCGAAGCGCGACGCTGGCAAACACCCAAGTCGGTTAGGAAAGCGGCGGCAATCGTGAGGCTACCCGCCAGCCTGCGTGGGAGTGCGTGCGTGCGTATATACGCCTGCTGTTCTCGCCTCACCGGATTCCAGACCAACACGACTGCTGCTGGCACAACACGCGAGTGCCGCGTGAGGAAGGTCGCGGCGCACCACCGTTTTCACAGCGCCAACCATATCCTTGTCGTCTTCTAATTTCCCTTTTATTTTCTTTTATGTCTGCAGCAATTAGAAGCCAGATTTACTACGCTCATAAACACAACATACTCAGATCTGCGCCCAAGAACGCTATATATGTTTCATTCATTTATAGTTCTCTACGGACAAAAGTATTCGTCAAATGGTTACACACCATCTTTATAAAGACATATCGACACGCGCTCCTTGCTACAGGTCTGCACACGTCACCTTTCGTCAGTATCCGCTTCCTGTGACTGACGCGTCGAAAAACACTTTATACACGGGCGGTTAAATAGTTACAGGTCACGAGTCGAACTAAGCTTCCATTAGTTCCTTTCTATTAGCAGCTACTACACCTCAGCTGGTACGCGCACATTAACGCCCCGGAATGGAAAAAGTGATTTAGAAAAACAAATTATCAATGACTCGAAGAAAGTGACTCGACCGACCGCGGGCCGAGAGACGTTTTTTACGAATGGGACTCGAGTGAAACAATATATCTCAGAAGTCGAGCACCTAACAAAAATGGAAAACTTAGAACTCAAAACTCAAAAAACGCCGCGGTTTTAGGGAACTCAAAAACGCACCCGCCGCGGTGGCTCAGTGGTTAGGGCGCTCGGCTACTGATCCGGAGTTCCCGGGTTCGAACCCGACCGCGGCGGCTGCGTTTTTATGGAGGAAACACGCTAAGGCGCCCGTGTGCTGTGCGATGTCAGTGCACGTTAAAGATCCCCAGGTGGTCGAAATTCTTCCGGAGCCCTCCACTACGGCACCTCTCTTCTCTTCCTTTCTTCTGTCACTCCCTCCTTTATCCCCTTCCATTACGGCGCGGTTCAGGTGTCCAACGATATATGAGACAGATACTGCGCCATTTCCTTTCCCCAAAAAACCAATTATTATTATTATTATTAGATGGGAGGCAATTCACGGATCTGCTTGCTGGTGATGCTCGCGCGACGGTGAGATTTGATACACAATAAAGGAAGGGTGTTGATTTATACGGGAGCGTCGCAAATTTCAGAGAAGCACGATCAACAGATTTCCATTTGTTGCAAGAGGAGAACTGACGTGAAGTGACCATTTACCGCACGTGGCAGTCCGCGGCGGTATCGCCTGATCACGCGGCTACGTCACTCGCATCTCGACAGTTCGAACTCGAAGGCGACTGGGAATTAATTCCAATTATGCGGAGTTGGAATTAACAGAAGGTTTTTTTTTTCTACACTTCACGTTGACGGGACCAAGCAAGCAGTTCAAATTAAGCAGGCTCAAATTAACCATATTCCACAGCAACGTACATTGTCGCAAGTTCAAGTCTTCCCGCGAATCATACGTAAATTTCATACGCAGTCGAGCGCACTTATCGCGAATCTGATGGCAACGTGGATTGCGTTTGTTGTAACCAAGTTCGTAGTAAGTGAATTTGCCATATGACAGCAAAAAGTCAGACAAGAGTCAGACAAGAGTGGAGTTTATTTCTTCAAAAATTCCGTTGTGCACAACTATTAATATCAACAACAGGCCTTATCAAGCTTTCTGAGCTCTCCAGTGCGGTTATGTGCTACAGGCAAAGACCCCTGCTGCGGAGTAGCCGCTTTAGTGACGTGATAATACTAATAACGATTGAAGTGTCCATGGCGACTGGTGGCAGGTCGGCATCCTTGTCTTCATACCACGACCCAGTTTCAAGGATGCAGTGACGAAGCGACCGCCTCGCATGTGCGCGCAGAATGTACAGAATGTGCCACCTATGTGTAAAGCGCTCGAGCAGCGCATTGGACTCCACATAAAGTGACACCTCGCCGGAGTTTCTATCGGTACGTGAAGCAACCTTTGCGTGGAGGTTGAGCCGCATGGGCCTGCAAGGCACGTGGGAAGTAGCACTTTACACGGAAACCATCGGCTACTGTCCGAATTCAGTTTTGACTGATTGGTGCACACTGCTCGACAGCTCAACACAAGGGCGACGCAGACTGGGTGCCGCCGGCACGCTACCTGCACGCAGCAGCACAAGGCGGAGATCCGATTCGGTAGGTGACGGAAGCCACGTGACCGGATAGACCAGCAGGCACACCTCGTGACAGGCATTCAACCTTCTCGCATGGCTGCCATTGGTTAATTATACCGGTAGTGCGCAGTATAGTCTCGCTCTTACCACGCTTCTGGCTCCCACAATTTAAACGCTTTGCCCAGCCGGCACACACGCATTCACCGATTGACCTTGTAGCCTGGCCGGCGGTGAACTGCAATTTCAATATTGCTTTTTTATTTCTGTGTTTTTTTTTAGGTGGGGGGGGGGGGGGGACACACTCCTTGGGGGGAGATAACGGTAGCTGGGCGCTGGCAAAAACAGCGCGTTTTTCGACGACTTCGGGAGCGAGTTTACGGCGCCTACTCGTTCGTTCTAACGGAGTGGTGCGGCCACGGTTGTTCGTTTCATCCGAGACGCGCTGCCATAGCCCTAACACATGTTTTGACGGTAACACCACCCCCGCTCGTAGTAAGCGAGCGTTCGTTAAAACTGCGGCCGTTATAAGCGGGCTCGACTGTATCTGAACCGAAGCGGGGCCGTTCATTTCACCTGGACGCACTGGTGTAGACACGACAATTCCAGCGAGCCTTTCGTGTAACGAGACAAGGCGACCACTCGTTGCGAGTGCTTGTCCCTTGCTTTCGCGTGCGTTTACTTTGTACGCCAAGGATAACAGCCGTGATCGTTTTCCTTATTTTTTTTCGTCCTTCCGTCCTTCTATTGTTCCGCTCGCATCTAATTTGTCCTCGATTGTGTGCACGTATACCACGTATATGCGTTCTAATATTTCGCTCCAGTCGCACGCTATAGTCTCGCGAGTCTGTACAGCTATATATCCGCCCTTGATGAAGCTCCCGGATGGCAGCGCGCAGTCGTAACCGATTAGGTCACGGCTAATTAGAGCAGTTAATGACGAGGACAAGGCTCTAGAGGGAGCAGCTGGCAAGGTCAGCAGTGTGTTTGTCTCTATTCGTTACGTTAGTGCGTGCATGTTAGAGCACGTGCGGCGAACAAAGCAGGTTCTGCAGTTGCTTGGTGCTAAAAACAGCTTTCCCGTCTCCCATTTACCAATTATGGGTTACTATAATAATAATAATAATAATAATAATAATAATAATAATAATAATAATAATAATAATAATAATAATAATAATAATAATAATAATAATAATAATATATAATAATAATAATAATCATAATAATAATAATAATAATAATAATAATAATAATAATAATAATAATAATTGGTTTGGGGGGAAATGAAATGGCGCAGTATCTGTCTCATATGTCGTTGGACACCTGAACCGCGCCGTAAGGGAAGGGATAAAGGAGAAAGTGAAAGGAAAAGGGAAGAAAGAGGTGCCCTAGTGGAGGGCTCCGGAATAATTTCGACCACCTGGCGATCTTTATCGTGCACTGACATCGCACAGCACACGGGCGCCTTAGCGGTTTGCCTCCACAAAAACGCAGCCGCCGCGGTCGGGTTCGAAGGGTCGCTATCGGAGCGGGCGGTTTTGAGGGGGGAACATGAAGAGAAGGGTTCAGCCAGGTTTTCCCATGTAAAATTTTGCACCTAAATCAAGAAAGAGAGGACGGGGCTCACCCTCCTCCCTGATCCCGCACCAGCAGGCTGCGTTTTTATGGAGGCAAAACGCTAAGGCGCCCGTGTGCTGTGCGATGTCAGTGCACGTTAAAGATCCCTAGGTGGTCGAAATTATTCCGGAGCCCTCCACTACGATACCTCCTTCTTCCTTTCTTCTTTCACTCCCTCCTTTATCCCTTCCCTTACGGCGCGGTTCAGGTGTCCAACGATATATGAGACAGATACTGCGCCATTTCCTTTCCCCCAAAACCAATTATTATTATTATGCCTACCACCCCCCCTCCCGGCGGTCTCCCTAACCAACAAATAATATGCTGCCATCCCATCGGGGATAGTTCGTAGCGTGTGCGTATAGAGCTCGCCGTGCGATGAAAAGGACGAAACTGATTTCGATCGCTCCGACGATCCTACGGTGCTAGGTTTTGTAACTCGGTTTAAGTTTCCGCAGCTGCCGATGCGGCCTTTGATTTCTTCGATTCTGGTTTACATTATGCACGGAAACCAGAGAATGGTAGGCTGAAGATGTTACTTACATAAGCGATTGAAAGCGCGCGTAATGAGAAAGAGAGGTCAACATTTAAGAACGCAATTTCAGGAGTCTGCTCAAAGCTATCCACTAGGCTTCAATTTCACATTTAAACGCGTTTCATTTTTCATCCGATTCCGTGTGGACGTCGGCGAAAGGGGAGCGCGTTTCCCCACATTTAATTACCGAAACATTCGGGGCCTCGGTTTCGCAACCATGACAGAACTCGATTCGTTGCGGGCAAATTTATTCGTCTCTCTCCACTTTTCTTGAAATATATTCTTCGCATTCAGGTTACGGGCCGAGTAGTTAGAAAAATCAATCGCGTACAGAATGAAAGCGGGGTTTGACCGGGGTCAACCCTGTACGAAGGACACAAACTGCGCAAAAAAAAAGGGAGGACACTTAAGATTCGTCTTTAAAAGTGAGACGCGACAGCGTGTCGCAGCGTTGCCGAGGAGCACACGGAACGCCATCACCCGTTCGGCGCGACGCGTGGCCCGTTGGACAATTTAAGGAAAGGACGCCTGTCTCACATATCTCGGCGGACACCCGAACCGGGCCGTAAGGGAAGGGAAATGAACAATTGCTGTTAAGGAAAGGAAATGACGCCTGTCTCACATATCTCGGCGGACACCCGAACCGGGCCGTAAAGGAAGGAAAATGAACAATTGCTGTTAAGGAAAGGAAATGACGCCTGTCTCACATATCTCGGCGGACACCCGAACCGGGCCGTAAGGGAAGGAAAATGAACAATTGCTGTTAAGGAAAGGAAATGACGCCTGTCTCACATATCTCGGCGGACACCCGAACCGGGCCGTAAGGGAAGGAAAATGAACAATTGCTGTTAAGGAAAGGAAATGACGCCTGTCTCACATTTCTCGCTGGACAATCGGAACCCGCCGTAAGGGAAGGAAATATAGACCGAGCAATCAATCAATCAATTGATCAATCGATTAATCAATCAATCGATAGATAGATAAATTAATTAATCGATCGAACAATCAATCGATCAATCAATCCTTAACACTCGCGTTAAAACCCCTTCCCTTACGGCGCGGTTCAGGTGTCCACCGAGATGCGCCATTTTTCGCTCACGGCCAAAGACGCCGACGACACCGGCTTTCCTGCGACACGAGCTCCTTAACGCTGTCGCGTTAAAATGAAATGCTTCAGGCAGCGCACCAGTAATATAGATTTTTGTTTTAAATGTTTCCATCAACATTGGTTAGGACGAATTCCGACCTTTTCGGATGGAGTAAGATGACTATAACAACCGTATGCTGCAGTGCTACATAAATAAAACCAAGATAAAACAAGAAAGAGCTAAATAACATTCTGCAACAGTAGGCGAAGCGCTAAAAAGAACCAACGAGGTCAACTCCCCAGAGGTCGAAAACCAAGCCACAACAGATTCAAATTATGCAAATGAACGGTTTGATTTCCAAGGGAAAAGTCGCACAGATAAAATAAATAGAGGGCGCACTTTGAAGTGCACCTCTGTTGAGCCATGTGAGCACAGTTATTCCCTTTCTTTTTCATTTTACGCCGTCTACGTTAGAGGTGGATGCGTCGTATATTACTTGAAGACACGGAGTCTACCAGGTGCAACAACCAGGCGAGGAACTACAAGCCGGTAGATGACATTAGTAAGTTTGCGTGTGCAGGGAGGGTGCAGGTGACGCAGGTTAGGGTTAACTGAAAGTAAGTAGGATGAAAAGCCTTTGTTCTTTATTGGACGTAAAGAGGATGACGATGATAATGGTGATAGAATATACTTGCTTTAAAGCGGCAATCTTCCCCACTACATGCGAGTCAGCCTGCAAGAAGTGTTTAAAGATGGCTCATCTCTAATTGTAGTCAAATCGCGACGTCTTTCTCAGCAAAGCTTGAAGGCCGCGCAGTACGAGCCAATTAACTCCGTAATGCATCTTCCAGCGGCTGTCACGGTTTAGGTATGCTTGGGGGTACGCAAAAAACTGTTCGGGTGAGCGTCAGAACAAAATTATCACTTCTAACGATAGTGATGACCCGGAAGAAGGCGTCACTTGGATTGGTTGAGCGATGTAAAAAAAAAATTAGTCTGACGAGAATGCCTCACTCCACCTTATGCGTACCTCATCTGGTTATTTCCACGACACTAGAAACATGAGCAAAGACACCTGACGATGAAAGGTTACAACTAAACATTTATTGAAAAAAAAATAAGAAGAAACACATCCTCAAGGAGACCACAACGCGTAAAGAAAAAAGACGAGCATAAATGCTTTTAAAAACCTGAAAAAACTTTTCAAACTCGAAAACAGAGGGAAACACCGCGCTAAGTTGTCTGGTTTCGTCGCGTTGATTGTTGCGAGTATCGTGCAAGTGCGTCAACTCATTATCTTTCTACTGCAGATGGTTATTATTTCTGACTACCTCAACACCAGTAATCAATCATTTCTCCTCAAAATTCCCATAGTGGCGCACTGCATATTGTGTAAGACGTCCAAGATAAAGCCATTTATCAAATCCCCTAACACTACGGGAAAAGTCACTGCCCCATTAAAATCCGGATCAGCATTTCGTAAGCCGCCTTAATCGGCAGTACTATCCATTCTTTTTTTTCAGCCCTTCTTCACTCTGTTCTACAATGCGAACAAAGTGCGAGTCATGTTTGGGCTCCAGTTATAGTCGAGTAAATACGGTACCCGCTCATAAGTGGAAGTACGTTTGACTGTGAGACAATGAAGCTAGGCTAATGACGCTCGCTCGTAACATCGCCACCTCCAATGCGGCTAGTCCTCCCAAGGCTGGCTTCTGTTCACTTTCCACCCGACCACGCGTAAAAAAAAACATAAAAAAACTCGCGCCGTGTGGTGGGCGTTGCCTGCACAGTGAGCTACTGTCGCGCTCAAGAGCCCGCGCTTGGACTCTGCAGCGCTTTTAGCGATGATCCGTTCTTGCTTTTACTTTCATAACACAGACACAAAGCCCAGCTGTTAAATGAATCCATCTTGACGCAAATGAAAATAAGCATCAAAACACACAGCTGATATTCACGCCATATCACCGTTAGACACTTAAGCTTAGCGCACTCAGAGCGAACAGTAACAATTGCAAGGTATTATTCATGGAGACATTGAGCGTGGTGCTGCAAGGCGTGAGCCGCGTGACAGGATATGATCTCGCATGTGGCTGGTTGCAACAAGCGTACTAGACAGCATACTTTCGCAAACATTGTTCAGGGGAATAACGCTGCCGCGTAGTACTCAGTTTAAACCGGTTCCATCAGGCGATTTCTACACGGAATTAAAGTACTGTGGGCGATGGCAGCGCCGAGGATTTGTTTCTGAGAAGCGAGAAACAGTAGCCGATATGTAGACGAAGGAAATTACCTGCGAGCGCAGAAAAAAACAGCGGCAGAAATGAGGGACAGCGAATTCATTCCGGCGAATTTCTTCCCGCGAAGCGTTCAAATGAAGTATTACCGCGGAAGCAATGAGGACCCACAGTCGGTTTTACACCGCGAGCTTTGGTTATATTTGGAGTGTAAGCGCGGACAGGTTTCAGCGACTCGGCATGAACACTGCGGTACCGTGCTAAAAAAATATGAAACATACGGTAAGTTACATCATGCGGCAGTTTTTCAAGATTGATTGGATGATTAAAAACGTTTATTTGGAGGCACAGGGCCTTCGTGCAAAGTGCTGCAGACGCTCTGAGTTTTGTTTGCATCCGGATGCACCGGCTTTTCCAGAGAAAGATCACCGTTTGCTTCAGCCGAACGGACCTGCGCCCACATACCAGTCGCATGGTCATCGGTCGACCCGCACTCGCCACCTGCAACGCATTCTTGTCTCAAACAAACTTAGAGAGCGAGTATTCTTTATTCGCTGCCGCAATGAGTAGCGGTCGAGTAACAAACTCTCCGCGCCCCAAAAGCGTCTGCGCCGAGCGCGCGGCCCGCGTTTACCTGTTGGAGCTGCACCAACGCGTTCCCGAGACGCTTGCCGGCGCCGCCGTCGCAAACACCTGCCGGCGCTTGTTCTTCGAACTCCTCGGCGCTGTATCCGGGCGATGCCACAGACGAGTTGCGACAACGAGACAGTCGCGAGAAACAAACCGATGGTCGGTCACGAATCACCAAGGCGCACAAACAAGCACTAGCACATAAGAAGCCAACATAACGCGGCACCCGAACACGGCCGTTCCCGCCTTACTCGCCGACCGGCGAACGGTGTGGTGGTGGGTCGTCTGCTCTTGCCGCAGAGGGACGCGGCTCCGCTTTTCGAAACAGCGGGAGCGGACGAAAAGGCGGAGCGGCCAGAAACGGAACCGAAACTGACCGCTCCTTCTCGAAAGTAAAAGAAACTCGCCGCCCGTTGAAAGTTGTAAAGCCCGAAAAGTACAAGAACCGTCCATCACCTTTTATCGCGCACGCACGAAGGGCTTGCGAGAGCAATAAAAACGACCTTTTTTTATCGCGCAGAACCGGCGGACAAGAACACGCTGTACATCGCGTACCGCGGCCGCCATGACGGCTGGTGGGCGAAGAAAACAGAGAAAGCGAAAGCGACCGCACCTGCTCTTGTTCTGCGCTTGTCTATTAACCGCTTGTTTTTGCATTAAACGTGACCGGCCGATGGATGCGTGCGTGCCAGTTCTGGGGGGCGTTCGTCTCACCACGCCGGACACACTACTCGTCCAGACGTGAATGAGAGAGAGAGATGTGGAAGAGGAAACACGAAAAATAAATAGCATGTGCATGCATACCCTTTTCCTTTCGGGGTAACGCTTTTGTTTCTCTTTCCTCGTCTGGCCACTTAGCATATTAAAACGTGTGTTGCGTAGGAAGAGGAAAAGCAAGCTCCGCACGGTGTCTGCAGCGGACAAGGTTTTACTAGTATCTTTTTGTTGTTGTTGTTGCAGTTTATTTCTTGTTTAGTTCTTTATTTCCCCAACGCGTAGATTTTCCTTTGGAAGGAAGATGTAAGAACTACGGTTCAATCCGTGAGCGGAGAAGAGACGGGGGAGGAGCAAATTGCGCCACCTTGACTCTTCGGAATTTTTATGCCGCAGTTTATTACCTGTTGCGCAACTCGTTCAACGGATCCACGGTTCGAAGAAAACTCGTGAAACTCTGTTCATTACGTTAAACGATATTTCGTGTGACGAGGGGAAAAAATAAAAATTCTAGTGACGTAGGCTCAACGAAAATGCGCGCCCTTTAATCGAAAATTTACTCAAGGCACCCTGACATAAATTCCAACCTCATGCAAATTAACTTTGCCTTTCTGATACTCATTTAAACTTGCGGCCTTGCCAAAAAAGAAAACGTGTGACTGAACAGAAACGTAAAAAACATACGGGATTCGATGTAAGCGAGGCAATGATCAATGCTATAGTTTTCATATGGAGGAAAATTATTACGGAATTGCACAAGTGGCTTGCCTGCAAACAAGAGGTCATGGTTTCAGGAAACGGGCAGCATCAGTGTTAAACTAAAGAACTTAGTTAAGGCCTTAGTCAAGAAGGCCGTCGTGGTACTGCTACCATAATGAGGACACGTTTCGCAAAAGCGTCAGTGCGCGCTAAGGTAATTAATAGCGGTTACCTAGTTTTCATCACGCCCATTATAGTTTCTATTAGAAAGAGTTGACTGCCCAATTATTCTGGTCGCCCCTATAGGCCCAATGGACCAACTTGACGCTTCCCTGTAGATCAAAGTTTGCAGTAATAAACTCCCTGTTTTTGTCATCTTCGTTGTGGAGGAATTAAGCTGCTTCATTTCGAAGAAATTACGAAGGCATCAAATTTTCTTGGTTCTTATCTCGCTCAAGGTTCTAACAAGAAAAGAGCTAATAAAGGCTCAGAAAAATGCTGATTTCAGTTATCTATCGCATGACCAAGATTGTAGGAGATCTTGCTTTTTTTCTTTTTACAAAAGGCGTTGTGAATGGCTTTACTGAAGCGACGTGTGAAATCTGGCGAGTAGGACGATTTCGCCACTAAGGTCCTCCGTTTTCGAGTTTTATTTTTTCTGGAATTTCGAAAGTAAAAATCGGGCGCTGCTTTAAGATTTCGAATTCGGGTACAAATGAGGTACGTCATTCAATGAAAAATTCCTAAATTTTACTTTTTTGTTATATTTGTTGTCGGAAATATTTCACTACATCACTACATGCACTGGTTCTTGTGCATGACCTAAAATGCATTTCACTTAGTATTTTCATTACGTGTGCGCACGCATGCAAACACACACACACGCACGCACGCACACACACACACGCACGCACGCACGCACGCACACACACACACACACACACACACACACACACACACACACACACACACACACACACACACACACACACACACACACACACACACACACACACACACACACACACACACACACACACACACACACACACACACACACACACACACACACACACACACACACACACACACACACACACACACACACACACACACACACACACACACACTAATCTGTTTCTTCGTTCACTGCAATTATTTCTTCGCATTCCCCACCACCCACATAGGCTTCCCTCGTATGTGCTATAGACTTGCCGGCCTTTATACACTGACACTTTCATAGAGCATCATATCGTAGCTCCAATTTTGAACGCACAACAGCACTGAAGTAAGATGTCATTACCGTGGGTAACGATCGATATACTGATACCAAAAAGACGAGCGGAAAATCCTTGTGTTCTAACCTCTCCCCTGCAAAGCCCCCTTTTCGACCTAGCTGTGTGCCCTGACAAACAAAATTTTCAGGTAGAAAAAGTGGGCTTAATAATGTTTTTCAGAAATCTACACGGGGGTGCAACCGGCTTTTATCCGAAACCAAAAGGTCCTATTCATAGCGCTGCAACTTATTCACTCAGGAGTTGGGTTTAACGCTCTGTATTTTGCAGGAGAGTTTTAACGCGACAGCGTGAAGGGACCCGTGTCGCAGAAACGCCGACTTCGAAGTCGGCGTCGGTGTCCGTGAGTAAAAATCCACGAAAAACGGTTAGGTTAGGGAAGCAACGTATGGACCTCCTGCATGTTTGTAAACAAACGAGGTGGCGCTGCAGTCGCTAGCGAGCTCGTGGTAGGCAAAAGGTCGGGGAGTGGCGTCGCGGATAGGTGTTGTGCGCAGGTTTTCAAGGCTTGTAGGCGCGTTTCCAGTTTCTGCGAATCATAGCAATGGTCGATGCTTCCAACTTAGTAATTTGTCGAAGTACACGAGCTCGCGTTGTCCACGTGCGGCCTATAAAGAGAAATAGTTTGCCACTGTGTATTGTATATATGGTTAGTAGTAAGCATGTAGAAAGCGTTCCTGCCGTTTATTTATGCGCTAGGCATTGAATAAAACAAGTTTTGACACTCTGCACTAGCCGGAATGATTTTACTTCGGGACAGTAGTGAGGGGAAGTGCTGGCGTTGTTTCGTCGGAGCAGACATGCGCTTATCGTCTGCTGACATACGTACGTGTCGCGCTGCGCGAAAAGTGGGGACAGCGTCGTGTCCCCGACCTCCTGTCTCGCTTAGCGCTGCTTTTAGCCGCATGACCACGCACCAGCCAGGCTGACTTGTCCTCTTGTTAAGCTGGTCGATTTGGTGAAAATTTTTGATTTCTAGAATTATTTTCTTTCCTAGCCCTGAAGTCTAGTTTCGTGACGAAAAATTATAGCAAAATATTGAGTACAAATTTATAAATTACGCTTTTTAGAAGTGTGGTCATCAAAAATTGTGAGGTAATTTCTTTGATTTCAGTGCCGCATTTTGACCAAAGCGAAAGCGAAGATGCCAAAAACGAGGGAATATACTTTAAGGTTCGTTTTCTTTTAACCTCCCTGCGTTTCCTTTTCATTCTCTCTCTCTCTTCTGACCTCTCACATTTTCTGCGACTGGATCACAGTGCACCTTTGTAATTCGCATGAAAATCAAATGATTCCATTTGTCGCAAACTATTCCTGAGACGTTGAGGAGCGTAATAAATCTCTCGATTTTTTTCCCTACGCGTGCAGTATTGTGTTAGTTATTTTTTGTAAGAAACGTTTTCATGTAACTATGCATGCATAAGTACTGATCATATAGAAAAAGAACTAATCGCGTCATCACACAGAACAGGGCTTTATGCACATGCTGGCATAAAAAAACTGCGCACTATCTACTCAATTATTTGAGACCTAGCTTGGGGGGACTTGACGACGGTGTTAATTATAATTACCCAGAACTGCACCAGGTATAGCTATAAATAAAAGGAATGACTGAAACTAGCGTAGGAATTTCATATTTGCACCAAGTTTAGTTACATATCGCATGCATGAATAACGAAAACACTTTTCATGCCGCGTCCCCTCTCAATCTCGCCACGTGTCTGTTAGTAGCACGCCTGCGGCTGCTTCTTTCTAAACAAGCTTCTGATCATGTATTACCTCATGAAACATGACACATGCATGATGCAATGAAAAAGCATATGGCGTTTAGCACACTTAAGGTACGCTATTCTAAGCACACCAACGCGACCGCGCAAGATTGACACAACTTACCAGACTTCTTTCTACTCGAATGAAATAATTACGTCGTCATATCAAGAAACAGTTTCAAGTAACTATTAAATGTCACAAAACGCGCCATTTAACCATGGTGTGCTATTAACCAAAAAAAAACGCATTCCTTGGGGGCGAGTGAACTGTCGGCGCCCCGTGCACTCCGGCTCAAGGTGATAAGTACGTGTGCAGCTACATATGTCTTTTTTTTCCTTGAGCAATTATCAGCCTACTCTCCTGAAGTTCAGGTGAATGAACGCAGTAACTTGCATGCTATTAAGTGCATTGAGTGGCAGTGCCTATCGACTCCCAGACTTCGCGCTTTACTACCGTGGCCCAGTGCCTGTTAGCCAGTTTCCGAATGCGACATTTATGCGCGAGAAACCTATCGAGGCTAATTTAATATTTTTTTATGCTACTACGCGGATCCAGCAGTGACGCAGCTGGTCAATACATGCTGCTTCTGCAGTGCACAGGCTTGAAGCAGCCGCCGGTAGCTGCGGTAGGCACGGGCAAGCGGAACCTGTTTTGCCTACCATGCGAAAGTCGCTGCTAACATCAGCGCCACCGCATCTTCGTGACGTCGCGGGGTGAAGGAGGTCCATAGGGGGAAGACGGGCCACCTAGGTCACGTTGCCTTTTGAGGTCATCACAATCTGCCCACCGTGGAAGGTGGCAATTAAATTGATTGGTGGCGAGAAGTTGCTCGGAAGTAACAACCTGGGTCTCAAAAGCCCCGCAGGTGGCAGCACCTGCCATCGCAGGGCAGTGGCGCATCGCTTAACCACTGCGCCAGGAAAGGAATGGTATGTTGTCCCCTACGCCAAACTCATGAGAGAAGCAGTGACGGATCGCGGATGTTTGGCCATACCCAACAAAATTCGCGGCGTACGTTATGCAGCAAATTTTGAACGAGCAGCAATTTCCAATAATCTAAAAACTAAATGGTTCCAATAACAGAGAAGCTAGCAGCAGTATCGCGTGTCAGTGCCCAATTAAACCCCAGAACTTGTATTGTGTTAAATCATAACTCGATTTTAGACTAGGCGAAATCAATTGAGCTGTCAAACTGCTTGCAGTATTAAGTATTCTCGTTAAAAGACATCATATGAGCTAGAATGTTTCTGTAGAACTACGACACTAACCTCATTTTTTTTTCTGTGAATAAGGTTTAAAAAAAAATGGACTGCTCAACGGAACCATCTCTTATATGCATACCCAAACTTGAAATATAGTATCGGACAAGCGAAGGTCATGCATCTCTTATTCGTTGTCGTCGCAGGAGCAAGCTGATTGGAGATCCGAGGCAGAGGCCTTTGACCGGCAGACTTACTGATGATGATGGTCAATCGAGTGAACATGGTCTTGACGGCTGTCGAACATGAGGTTGACGCACTCGCCAAGCACTATATTAGGCGTGGTAGCAGGGTCGCGGAGGTAACTGCCTCCAAGTAGGGGTGTGCAAATATTACAACTTTTCGAACAGCGAATCGAGTTATCTTCTATTGGATTCGCTGAAACAATCAAATAGCTCTTGTTCTGATATATTCAAAACGAATCGATTTTCTCAAGTTTTCGAACAGTTTTTGAATAATTGACTCGAAGTTCGAATAGGGCACTCCCCCAGTGGGTGCACCGTGTTTTTTTTTTTTACGGCTGTTTCAAAAATGGCCCATTCCGACGCTGCACAGGATGCTGCCGCGATTGGTCTGCACGGTATGGTTATCCGCTGCGACACGGTCCACTCGTGTGGCGGCGTTCGTAACGCTCATACAAATGGCCTTCAAGGTTAGGCTAAGGCGGCTAGTTGGGCGATGCGACCGGGTTCAGCCAGGTTTAGCAAACATTTAGCAGCCAACTTTAGCAACGACTCCTCTTGCCCACGCTGACATGGGCCCTGTTTTCTATTTCACCATCACAATAATTATGTGGAAGACCACACGACATACACGCAAAGCCCGTATAACCAAGCCGTACGAATGCGCCTGCGTGGCGCAGCGGTATGCGTGTTCGACTCGCCACCCGTGCGATGGATGGATAAGGCTGAACCTTTTGAACCGGGCGGGGGTTCAAGTCACCTAGCCATGACTCATAAAATTTTACTCGTCTGTCTTGATTTTAGCCACCAATCAAATAACCTCCGCTTCGTTACTTCCAATCGCTTAAAATCTACTTTTCCTTCATTGTCCTTAAACCCAATGCTTTGGATAAATTAGCTCCGCTGTTTTCCACTGTAGGGTGAAGCCCTTTACAGAAAAGTATCAAGTGTTCAGCCGTCTCCTCCCCCTCTCCGCACGCAGCGCAGCGCCGCTAGTGGGCTGGCGCCATCTATGGAGGCCTCTCGTAACAGCAATCTTTTTTATCAATACGGATTTTTCCGTCACGCCGACACCGCCTTTTGTAGCGATAGCTACATTACGCTAGCATTTCTAGCCTTCAGCGTGGCCACCGAGGCGGCGCCGTTGGTAAAGTGGGTTGATCACGTGGTGCGGAACAGCTGCTGCTGCCGGCGGCGCGCAACAGCTGTGCGCATGCGCCGTGTCAAGTGTTACGAAGATGGAGGAGGAACACCCAGCGAAACAGAGCGGCGAAAGACTGACTGCAATTCAACTGAGCGAGTTCCACTCGGCCAGCTGTAGCTATCGCGTCACTCCAGCTTTAACCAGAGCTAAACAACAGCCAATCTTTTTTTTTTTTCGGGGGGGGGGGGGGGGGGGGGGTACACGGGGCACTTACGCAAATTTCGCGTAAAAACGCCGGCAAACATAGCACCGGGAAGTGCGCGTGAAAAACGTGTACATCGTAGTCTTCAGTATTTTATTTTTGTAGCGATAGCTACATTACGCTAGCACTTCGAGCCTTCAGCGTGGCATCCCTTGAGCTGCGTGGCTGGTCACGTGGTGTGAAGCAGCTGCCGGCAAAACCCAGAGGGGGGGAGAGTGAATCTACGTCCAGAGACGAAGATAAAGGAACGCTCAGCTAAACGGAGCGGCGAAAGACCCACCCCTTATGTAACACCCCCAATCCCGGGGGCCTTCAAGGTAATAAAGTGAAGTGAATTCGACTGAGCGAGTTCCACTCGGCCAGCTGTAGCTATCGCGTCACTCCAGGTTTAACCAGATTTAAACCACAGCCATTGTTTTTACTTCTAATGAGGGCAGCCAAGCTTCTTTGGCGCTTGCAAGGCTTTGTGGCTCTCGCAGTCGTTCGCACGCAAATAATGTCCTAAATGCACTGCGGTGTCTCTTCCTCTGGCCGAACAGCTGTTGGTGAAAGGGAGGCAGCAGCGAAAAGGGAGGCCGCGTGAAGCGGGCGAAGTCTGGGCGAGCTTCTGCTCTGCTATCGCCACAGACACTCCAATCCTACACAATGCGTATCTACTGGAACCTAGAAGCCGCAAGTGACAAGGCAAACGCCTATGGCAGAAACATGCCTCGGAGCCAACTCGTACAGCGCTGCCCTCTCTGTCTTTGCTGTGATAGTTTCGTTTTCGCGCCATCGGTCGTGCGCGATCGATCCGCAGCTGTGATGAAACTGCGCAAACAACCACAAGATTTACGCCGTTCATAAGTGTGCTCGGAGGTGTCGGCGTGGGTGCAACGCGCTAGAAGCCGCCGAACACAGTGGCAACCAAGTAACGAGTTTTGGCCGGTCTGCCGTAGCTGTTCTGCGCGCGCGATACACGTAGGCTGTCAAAATACCGGCACGCAGTAAAGCACTACCGCGAGGTGACATTCACGACGTATCATGCGGGAACGCTGCAACAGTTGTGACGTAACAGCCGAGCCTGTATCGCATGGGTTTCTATGGAAGCATGGAAGGGGACTAGCCCACGAGAACGCAGTAGCGCGGGAAAACGCAGCACCCGAGAACCTAACAGCGTGCTTTACTATATACACAACCCCTTCGGACGCTGTGTCCACAGCCTATACAAGGTGCAATTTCCACAAATGCGGATGGAATAAAACTCGCTGATGTTTGACAAATCTTCTGTAGAGAGATATCGAGTCCGGCATGTGAAATGAAAGCAGGAATCCGGCTTATTTAACGGTAATACCAGAGCTACCGTGTTATACGGTAGCTCTGGAATGGCTTTGGCAAGTACCAATTTTTGGTTGCTTGTTTGTGCATAAAATGAGCCAATTTCTATACATAATGACTTATCATGACAGGAATGAGCCAGAAGAAGTATAGCTGAGACCTTGAATGTAGCATCCAGACACAATGTGGACATATGAGGACCCGAGAGGAATGCATAATTAATCATCGGGGAAGGTTGGAATTTGTCCTGTGCATTCCTGGAATGCTCTTTACAGCATCTTGAAATTACGAAAATTTTCCCTCCAGTATATATGTTGCGGGGACTTCCCCTTTGCTTTCCCGCGACGCACCCTCCCACGGCCGTTCTGAGGAGGGGCGCACCCCGCAAACCTTCCCAGTTAGTTACCTTAACAAGAGAGGGCGCCTGCGTCTCGGCGACATGAGCGACACGGACGGCGTGACTGCTGCGCAGGAGAGATTCTGGATGTATCAGTGCATCCAGACCAGTGTTGGCGGTAACGTGTTACTTTTTTCGGTAACTTAGTAACGTACTCGTTACGATTTGGGACCTGTAACAGGTAACATACTTACGTTTACATTTTTCGGTAACGTGAGGTGTCATGTTACTAGTTACTTCTTGTTCCAGTTGTCACCCACTGCACCCCCTTTTCTAAAAAAAAAAAGCGCAGAACACCTAAAGTGATGTTGCAAATAAACAAACAGGTGCTGTCGACGACCTTTGTTGCGGCTCGCATGCATGCCAGAAAACACCTGCCCTTCACGACCCGCCCAACTAAAGAAAAAACACAATAGCCATAAAGCACGAAACACGTGCATGAACACGCATTCACACACTCGACTTCGCCTACCTCCCCTTCCCAAAACACTCACACACAAAATTCTCTAAAGAGTGGAAGCATGCCGAGCATTTCGGAACATCACATTTTTCAGAATTAGTTCAGCGATGTTTTCTTTGTGAAGTTAGAATTGATGATGAAGTGCCATTTTGTGCTTAATGCCACATTCAGAAGATGGCTTCACCATGTGCCACAGAGTTAGAATCCAACACATGTAACTCTATAGGCAACTTTAGGCCACTATACATTGCTAAGCTCCTGCACATTTGTGCAAAATATTGTGCAAAAGGGTTGTTTGGGCTAGAAATTTAATGTGAAATATGAGCTTTATAAAATTGTTATCTTGAGTTCTTGTAGCGAAGACGCACTAAATAAAATTTATGGCCATGAAGTAACGACAAAGTAACGTGCGGTACTTTTTTTCGGTAACGGTAACGTGTTACTTTTCTTTACAGGTAACGTAGGGTGGTAACGCGTTCCTTTTTTCTTAGTGTAACGAGTAATGTATTTAGTTACTTTTTTTCGGAAACGCCTACAACACTGATCCAGACATATGTGACTATCACTCAAGCTAAGGCAGCAAAATGATTAATTATGCCTTACTGCATTAAGACAAATATCGACTAGAGCTTCAAGGGGTTTTTGACAAACACATTCACGTACTAACCTATTTTGCCAGATAGCACGCCTTGTCCACATTGACCAGTCGTAAGGCATACCAGCCGAGCGTTATGGAATAAGCAATGCAAGAATGATGAGATTTCAGGCTAACAAAGCAATTCACAGCACCTAAACTCCAGCACTATGTTGAAGCGAACACTTGTTCTCGTTTCAGTGAAAACCTGTCTGCATCCCGCCCTGCATGCAGTGCTTCTCTGAAGTTCCCGACCCACTTCGCGTGTTGCTGAAACAGTTACCAAACTATGCGGGGTGGGGGCCCCCTTTGCACTCCAGACGTTTTAGACAACGTATAAAACCGGTTCTGGCATAGTTTCAATGACCTGAGCTGTGGAAAAAGTAGCAGCTAGATCCATGTGTGCCTCACAACTAGGCGACTGTTCAAATCACCCCAGAAACAGAGAAGCATACTTCTGACATCTGCAAGTTTTATAGAACAAAAACAGTGTTATTTACAAAACATTTTGTTGTAAGCAGGCTCATGAAACTTGAAAATGAAGTTTAGGATTAGACCAATGTGAGTTTTCAGAGATTTGCCAGCTTTTGGGTCTTAATGGGAATCAGTAGACAGCTACTTGCTGAAGTACCACGGGCAATGCATGCTATTCATAATGTAGAGCAGGAACAACACAACTTTGCAAAGGCAATATCGATAAATCTTCAGTCTACTTCCATTGGATGGGCAGACTTGTGCTTCTCTGCGGTTTTCTGGAAAAAAAAAAAAAAGTGAACAGCCTTAACAAACACACTGCGTCTCATAGCAGAGTAATAACCAAGAGCAAACTTTTGTACGTACCTCAAAAACCTTCAGAATATGTTCACTCATCTCGTGAAGGTCTTGCAAGCCTTTCTTCAGTGCCTCTACTGCTGTTGTATCTGGTTTAACAACAAAAGTAGTTCAGAGTAAATGCTGAAGCGCTTTAAGAGATTACAGACACCGAATTTTAGCTGCGTGATTACTTATTTCAATTGATATGTTAGACATTAAAATACATGGGTCACAGTGTGGTAATCGCCTGTGACCATTAAATAATTTATAACTGAATTTCTTCTTTATGCCGCTTCAGTTTCATCAACTGATTGATGGCTGTGTAGTTGGTGTTTAGGCAACGTGAGGAACGAAAAAAACTGCAGTATAATCGCTGATACGCAGATGCAGTTCACTACACACTACAACACTTAAGCCACCCTGCATCAAGAGCTGGAATGACACTGAATGACATATAAGCAGTTATAATGTAGTTTTTTTAAGCCTCAAGTGACGCAAACACTGAACCACACGTCACGGGCATCGTTTCGTTGATGGAACCGAAGCAGCATAAAGAAGAAATTCAAATTTAATTCAACAGGCAAGCAAAAAATTGCCTTCAAAACTCCTTTAACCCAGACTACGAACATACATTTTTATCTATTGACTGCTGAAACTGAGAGAAAGTATAAAACACACACCATAGGTTTCTATCCGGAGGTGCACCTTCCGCTCGGAGGGATGCGGGATGGCATAACCACAAAACTTCACTTGAGGACTGAAAAAGGCGTGCCTTTATTAAGCTGGGGAACACGGATGTGCGACGGAGAAAAATGAAAGGCACTTACTTTTTCATTATTATGTAACGAAGTGCATTTCCTAACGTATGATCCTGGTCATCCAGAAGAAATGTCCGGCATTTTTCGTTTTCCTCTGGCGACTTGATCTGCAATGGAAAACATTACAGTCCTAATTCCCCGTGGTTTCACAACTGTCTGATGTCACCCTGCCACGTGCGCTTCATACAATACACAGAAAATTAAACACACCCAAAACACGCGTGACGCTAGAAAAAGTTGACCATGGTGTCGTCTGATCAGCAGATTACTCCATTCATTTCAAACAACTGATGAAACTGGCGAGAGATCCATTATTGCGAAGTTGTTGCGGTACGGCACATTTGCAAGCAAAATTCGTGAAAGTTGGTCTATTTGGTCGAGTAAAATTTACCTAGTAAAAAGCGGCAGGTGAGGTGGGCCATTAAACAAGCGAAATTATATTATCATGAAGAGAAATGTAACCAGCTGATGAGAAAGAACAGCACCGTGTAAACAAAATCGCGGCACACACACCGGCCGTGCTACACAGGTGAATGAAGCTCAAGCTCTGGCAGTCGAAGGGCAATGCTCATTCAACTATAAACTACGGCTATAGTTTTTATATCTGAAATGGCACTTGCAGTGTATGGAATGCCAAACAAACGTGGAATTGTGGAAAATTCTTACCACTTTCAAATACCCGACCATGTTTGTTTACAGCGCACACGTGGGTGACTTCGGCCGAAGCCGGATTATCGGATTGTCATATTTTGGCTGTAGCCAAACTTTTCTTGCAACAGTCAATAAAAAAAACTCGAAAATCAAGCCAACTTTTTATTTATTGTTATATTGAGTAGTAAGTAATACATAGTTTCTGCAAAAATTATTTTAACTTTAGTAAATCTAAATAATTTACTTTTAGTAGGAGTTAGAAGCCACAGCCGGCCAGCGGATCGTCTTGCTTTCAATCCAACATGGAGCCTGCCGAGTTGGAGAAGTACTCGAAACACGTGGAAAAAGCTGTACGTTTTTACTACTTTCGTCCAGTTACATCAGCTATGCCGGCCTCTGAACATTATTCAGTCCTCCGGTATTCATTCTAGGTCACCTGTTAGTACTTTGGTAATTTACTTACTTTTATCGGTGCCTGCAGGGGATTGGACGTAGTGTTTGTTTTGTTGGTTACCTACGCATAGTGTGGTTAATGTGATGCAAGCTTGCGAATTATAAGCTTTACTTTCAATGAAGAAAGCTGCAAGTCGTAGAACAGTGGCCGCAACTTATAAACACCGAAAAATTCACGCAGGAAGCCGAGGCAGAGGCGATCGCGCTCGAGATAAAGAAACTTCAGGATGCTGACGGTCTCGTCGATGACATCTCTGCCTGTCCTGAATTGGCTGCTCTTCGATCTGAAAATGCCAAGCTCAAGTACAGGCTGCAAATACTCAAGAGGGTAAGTTACTGAGATTTCACGCTTCGGGATGTGGGCGTCTGTGGTTTCGCTTCTCTCTTGGGGAGCAGTCGGCCTTTTAAGGCGTTGCTTGATATTCCCAGCTTAGCATGCCAATTAAGACAACGCTAATTGCTCTTTCACGCCAAATGCTGGGTTATTCGTGCGGCCAGTCGATATTGAAAAGATCTTGGTGGTGCGACGTTTCTAAAATAAGAAACTGAAGGGAATTCTTGCAGTGATTATATTTTCAGCGTTGCGGCCACTTTCTGCCTTATCGTATATTAAATTTGTACAGGCAGCGACGGTACAAGAGAGTGCTGTCACGCTGTCTGCCCCAAAGAGAAGCAGACAAGATGTAATCATGGTGGCCGCACCGTGTTGTGGGAGGATGCGTTACCCTGACGTGCTTCTGCAGAGCGTTGAAGAGGAGGAGGCCAAAGGACGAAAATTTATGGAAAGCCCCCGGGACACCTTGGTGAAGCTGTTTGTTCACGCTGTCGGAACTGCTTTTCCCGATGTCGAAGACCCCCTTGTGCCTGTACTGCCGAGCAGCAATGAGAAGTTCGGCGACTACCAGTGCAACGCCGCGATGCCGCTGTCACAGGTAGGTATTGGCCATCCTTCTGGGCAGATTAGTTCTGTTTTTATGCACAAAGCTACACCGGCTTCTGCTAGTGACGCAAAGTGCAGGCAGGAAAGGGCAGACGTCTGTTTTCTGTGTGACGTGAGCCAAGCTTGTGTCGTTTCCCATTCATTATCCATTTCATTGGACATGCTTGTACTGCACATTTAATACTGTCGCATACACCACAGCAAGCTTAATTTTGCTATTTTTGCACAATAGCTACCTGGATATAATTGTAGCTCGGGTGTTCCAATTTACCATTCTTTGGCAAAAATTGGTGTACTAGGTGCAAGGTTGTTCTGAACAGCTGTCATACTTTTTAGTGCTATTTGAGCCAGAATATTACATTTAGCAGCATGTAGGTAAAGGCAGTTTTAATTATGAATTATTTCTAAATCTTGGGTGGAAGAATTTCCGGAGACACTGGGCATGATATGTTGGACTGTTCTTGTGCAGGTGTTACTGGTCAGAAAAAAATGTGC
Source organism: Amblyomma americanum (assembly GCF_052857255.1). NCBI lineage: Eukaryota > Metazoa > Arthropoda > Arachnida > Ixodida > Ixodidae > Amblyomma > Amblyomma americanum. The sequence continues at coordinate 203,791,434 of NC_135500.1, forward strand.
ACTTGCTATGCTTAAGTGAACTGTTTTGTCAGGCTTTCCAACGAGAGGTTGAAATTGTGTGTGCCTTTTTTGCGTCCCAATTTCTCTTTGTCCACCAGCTTTATACCTTTGTAAGATTTCTGCAGTGTAAAATGTCTGTACACCTGTCAAGGGGTGCGCTTGTTCATCGAATTTGTCTTCTTTGATCAATATAAATCAAGTGTGGTGATTAGAGCAAAGTGCAGTGGCCTTGAATGGCAGAACTGGTGCAGTAAAACATTTTCAGTGGAAAATGGTTACTGAAAGTGTAGCTCATTTGCTGCTTTAGGCACTGAAGAAGGCAGGCAAGCCCATGCCACCCATTGAAGTGGCCAAGCGCATCTTAGCAGAGCTTCCTGCAAGTGAAGTGATTGGCGAGACATCACTGGCTGGGCCTGGCTTCATCAATGTGACTCTGAATCCAGCCTATGTGGCGTCGTCTGTGCACCGCATCCTCACGGAAGGGGTCTTACCACCACCCCAGGCGGGGCCTAAGAAGCGGGTGATCGTCGACTTCTCGTCCCCCAACATTGCAAAGCAGATGCACGTGGGCCACCTCAGGTGGGGCACTTATGGCAAGCAGGGCCAGTGTGCAGCAACACAGAGTAGATTAGAAACAAGGAACACTGCTAGACCTCGATTTAATGTAATCCTGCTTGGTGTAATGACAATGAAATGATCATGATTTCCCAATGTGTATTGAAGGAGCGGATGCAGTCAATTCCTAGCTTGAATGAAATGATCAGTGAATAGAATGCCAGTAAATGAAGCTTAAACTGTTCCATTTTTCTGTTTTCTCAACTCTTTTTGTGCAGCTGTGTATGTTAACTTTGTGTCAAATTCTAAAGCTTTGCTTGTAAAAACTGCATGCTCTTACTTGGCCCTTATGGCCTAGTTGCTTTAGACAGGAGCATTTCTCATGTTTTTTTCTGCCATTTTGTTTATTTTCTTGTTACTAGTGTGGCATGATACACTCAGTGAGGTTTGATAAGGCATTCATGCGTGCTCATAATCCTTCCCACATTTGGTGGCCTTCTGAGCCATCACTTGGGTGCATGCTGTTTATCATTGCTTATTATCCATGGGTAGGCAAATTGGAGCTGAAAGTAGACATTTTTTAGAAAAAGACTAAATTAACAGTTGCAAGATGATGGGAAAAATTGGCTTACTGTTTTATTCTAAGCCTGTTTTTACCTTAAGATGTAACTAAAATTGTTTTAGCAGGTGTGCGTACTGTGCAGTGCTTAGTTGCATTGTGTGGGGCATATTGAAGCATCGTCTTGGAGACTATACAGATCCCAGAGGATAAACGCCAGCTGGAGTTTGTGTCTGTCCAAGGAATTGAGTCTTGAATGTCCAGCGATCAGCCTTTCTGATAGTTAATTGTCTTTCAGCATGTTTTTCAATCTTTTGATAAAGGGTAAGCTTTCACCTTTTGGTTTGTTATACCTGCAGGTCAACCATAATTGGTGAGAGCATCTGCCGGCTATTGGAGTTTGTGGGCCACGACGTATTGCGGCTGAACCACGTTGGGGACTGGGGCACACAGTTTGGCATGCTGATAGCACACCTGCAAGACCGCTTCCCCGACTACCTCGTACACTCGCCGCCCATTGGGGACCTGCAGGCCTTCTACAAGGTGATGTTCAGATGTGTTGTTGTAATAGGTGGAATACTGGGCAGTGGGTGGGAGAGAAGATTAAAGGCCACCTGCAATGAAATTTTGCTTTGGCTGCAGTGCCTTTAATGTGTTGGGTATATCATAAGAGTAACCGCAACAGTTTTACGCTTCTTAGAGAGCCAGTTCTGTTGTCATAAGAGTTTAAAAAGCTCTCTAGCAGATGACGTGTCCACCTTGGCAACTTAAGCAACTAACTTAGTTAGGCAATTTACCGGACATGACGTAGGTGTTGACCACTGAGAACCTTCCTCTAGCCAAACCTATTAGGATGGGTTATGGGCGGTGTGCATTGAAAGGTTGATAGCTGAAATGTGACTTGGCAGTCCTACTGTGGTACTGTGGAAAATGGTTTAAAAAAGTGGTGGGGTTTTAACATAGCTAAGCTGAGTAGACGTGCGAAAGCATGTGTTCAGTCTTGTTGGCTCATGGTTTTGCTTTGCTGGGTTGTCAGCATGTCCGGCAATGATATTAGTTCAATAATAGTATTAGTTGATGGAGATGACGACATGCAGTGCGCAGCGCGAGAGTGTGGTGCAGTATAACACGAGGCGTAACGGGCTGTGGCGATAGTGTAGTGCTGTCATGCACAGGCCAGCGAAGCTGATGTGTTTTCACTGCTGTGGATTCAAAACCTTGTCTTGGCAATATTTATTTTATTTATTTATTTATTCAAGGTCAGGCTCCAGTGATGAAACGGCTTTTGCAGCCTTGGTCGTGAATTAGACCTTTCACTCCAAAATTTTCGGCGAGATCACCATGCCGAAGCGCTATGTAGCCGACGGGGGCATGAATGTGTGCACTGCATATGAATGCTCAGGTCACATGCATTTCTGAAGTACGCCAAATGGCGAACATTGTGTGGCATATGGAAATCACTTTTTTTCCACGTGGCATTCTAGTGAGGTCCTCGCCTGGATTGGTCACTACGAATCCAAAGAACGTATTGTCTGTCATGATTCCGGTTGAAAATAGTGTTAATAGTGTTTTAGCAGTGTTAATAGCTATACTAGCAGTGCAATTTATCCTTATATAAGACAGAATGAAACCAGACACCTTGAAACAAAAAGTGGTCTCCACTCGTGTGTGTCCGTTCACAGCGCTGCAAATTCTAGCAGTTGGCATTCCCATCCCTAAATGTGCACGCCTAGAATGCGTGCCAGTTTGCTCTGGATTTTGTGGGGAGCCGTCAGCCTCCGAAACCCCCTCCACTATGGTGCTGAGCTTACGTAATTTCCGGCACTTGATAATGACGGCTCTTCCTTATGCATTCACTCCTCTAACGAGTGCCACAACTTGTTTTTACAGATGTCTGTTGACATAATACTAGAAAAGTGCCTTTTTACAGGGCGAGAATTTTCGTTGGAGTTGGCCTTTAAGCATTTGGATTTGCACATACTAGTATGTGAAGATAACATTGCTGTTTAAGCAGAGAGGCAATAAATTACGACATCTTTTACGCAAGGCAACCCTCCAAAGGCAGAACTTATTGAGAAAATGATTTCCTGGTAATGTTGAAGCTTACTGTGCAGAATTTGTAGTTCTTGCTCTACTTACATGCATATTACTGTTTTGTCATTGTCACTGCTGTGTGTCTGTGATTATTGTTGGCTAAAAGAAAGCCTTCTAAGGTGTCAGTGCTTACTCATAGTGCAGTTAGGTCATCTACGGTCTGGATTTTTTTTTTTTTTTCACTACTGAGCTGATTAATCTTCAGATTGTACATCCTGTGTCAGAAATATAGAGGCCAGATTGCTTTTCAACCATGCAACATAGCTTGTTCTGCACCACCAGCACTTCAATTCTTTTGAAGGTGAGCTGGCCTCACAGCTAGAGAGCTCATAGTTATATATGTACTGTGAGAGCTCCACCATGTGTGACCCTGCAGTAGCACTATGGCCTGTATATATTTTTTTGGCATAGGCTGTACCTTGCAGACCAGTGCTTGCCTGGGTTAAAAGGTGTGTTTCTGGTGCTCTTGGAAATGTGTCATTGTTGCTAAAAACTTGCTAAAAAGTATTTCTTCGAGTTCTGAGTATCCAAGGAAATCATTCTGGAAGCATTTGCACAAATGTTGCAATGAGCTATGCACACATTTTTATTTGGCTGTCTCTGCATGATTCCATAAGCTTGAATTATTTTATTTTGTATTATTGTACTGATGGCTTGTTGCAAGTAGGATCAAGTGCATTAGTCTGGTTGGGGAAGTGCGGATGGTCTGCTGTTTAGTAAACCATCTGCATACTGTTATGTGCAGGAATCCAAGGTGCGGTTTGACTCGGACGAAGAATTCAAGAAGCGTGCCTATGCATGTGTTGTTAAGTTACAATCACATGACCAAGACATGATCTCAGCATGGAAACTGATCTGCGACGTCTCGAGGAAAGGTAAAAATGCTAAGTGATCAATAACATTTTTTGAAAGCATGCACTGGTGAAACTGTGTGTAGCAGTGCGCTGAGCAAGCTGCGGGCGTGCAGCGTCTTGGCGCTCTGCCATGTTTGCTAAATAATTACGCCAGCCACACAGGAGCTCTCTTCAAAAGATAAACGCACTGTGATGTAATCGGTGTGCTACCAAGTTGTGCGTTGCAGATAGCACGAAACTGAAGAATGTACTAAGAAAAGCAAGCATGTAAAAAAAAAAATGAACGCTCAACGTCAAAAGTGGGTAGTGGGTTCATTTTGTGAATGGATTCATTGCGCAAGTAAATGCAGCGATTGGCAGTTAAAGCTCTCAGGCGTTGTGCTGTATTACACACATATGACAACTTAGAGACAGCTTAGAGGGATAGTTGACAAACTTATCAACCTCCCCTAGCACTGAGCTGTCTTGTAAGTAATATAAGAATGTACTGTATATACCTGTGTAAGGGCCCTGGCTGCCAACTTGGCAGACGATAGTTCCGAAAAAACAAACAAACAAGTGTTAGCCTAAAGAATTATGTCATGTGTGCATAATTTTGCCGGCATGGTATGTTTCCAACAGATGATAACTGCCTGCGACACTCAGTACTAGTACCCTGGATGCGTTGTGCCGTGCTTTGAAAGCAAAAACACACTCTCAGTGCTGCTAACCCCATATGCACCTCAGATTTATGGCTGGTTCAAACAAATGAATGGCTTTCTGTTTTTTTCAGAATTCCAAGCCACCTATGAACGCCTGGATACAACGCTAATTGAGAGAGGCGAGTCCTTCTATCAAGACATGATGGGAGAAGTTGTTCAGGACCTCACAGAGCGAGGTGAGAACTTCTGGGAACTGTACAGTCAGGCATTAAAATGCTATATATACAGATGCATACCGTGTTACTCACTTAATTTGCACATTTTTTTCCCTAAAATTAATGCTTAAAAAGGGGGTGTACAAATTCTATGGATATTTCGCGATTATATCCTAAAGAAACTCTACAGAGGTCATAATGTGCAATGTATACGATATATTGCCGTGTATAAGTCACCTCCACAACCAACCCGTGTCCCTCGCTATCCAAAAGAAAGTTGACTCCAAATATAAATCGACGCATGCAACCCCCCCACCCCACCTCCATGCTGGCCCCAGACCCATGTTACATAGTTCCCCGCATGATGGCATAATGGCGCATGCGCAGCTCAGAGCAATATATGTGGAATGATACAGTCGCAAAACCAGTAGGCAGAGGCAAAGGGAGATGTGAGGCTATAAAACGGCGCCCTCACATGCGGCCCAGCTGAGTAGTGGCAAACAGAACAGCCAATGGTTCGATAGTTTCGGATTCTGCCGTGACGCATGCTTTGGAGGTTATTTGAAGTTTGATGTCGCAGCCACTGTATAAGGAACGATAGGTGATTTTGCCACAACAGGCGAATGTAGGAAGATGGAGCTGAATCTGCATTGCAGAAACGGTAGCATGATACGAATAGTCAGATGATTAGTATGTGATTTTGCTGGGCTTGGTTTGGTGGTACAGCTTTTGCTGCCACTGCTTTAACCTTGGAGAAGGCAAAAAAGCCGAGAGGACAGCCATTTTGTCGCAGGGAATGGAGTGTGAGCCGTGCTTTGCTCCGCTTTCTGTGCAGGGTTTTTGGAGGAAGATGAAGGTCGCAAAGTGATGTTTGCAGAGGGCATGTCGGTGCCACTGACTGTTGTGAAGAGTGATGGTGGCTACACGTATGACACGTCCGACATGGCTGCACTCAGGCATCGGGTGCAGCAGGAGAAAGCCGATTGGATTGTATACGTTGTTGACGCTGGTCAGGTGAGTCACTGAATTATAGGTAAATGAGTGCATATGCCTGCTTGTTTTGGTGTAGTAATAACATATCTGAATCCCACCCTGTTTTTTTTCTTTCACTGGTTATGATCCTAGAGAAGATGACAATGGCATGTTTGTTTGATATAAATTTAAGATGTTTATATTCTGCACAAGGAATGTTAATTCATTTGGTAAATGTGGCACTAAACTAATGTGAGGAATGTCAAATAAGAGAAAGGATGGATTTTGTTTTCTACACAATAACTCACCACCATCACACTTCTTTTTGTGGCTGAAAAGTGCTGTCACCAGATGAGGACTTGTTCTTGCCTTTCCTTGAGCTGTTGCCCTTAGCAGCGCACATTGCCTCGAAGTCTTGTTCAGTTCTGTTGAGGCAGTTTGTCAAGCAGCACTTCGTAAAGGAATGACTGCTAAGCCAATTTGTGGTATTGACTTTGTGAGGTGTTCTTGTATTCTGGTGCACACATTCCTTTTCGGGCCATTTTTTTGAAAGGGAAACATTGAAGTCTGAGAAAGTATGGTATGCTTGGGTCTTGCACGTTGTACAGTTGAGGATGGGTTCCTAGCACAATTGTTGCAACATTTGCTTGCTCTTCTGATGGCAATCCACCACCACACATGTAAGCACTCAGAGCATTGTCATGCGCACACGGACTTGAGCAGGTTCTTACTACTACTGTCAGATCGTTGTTAAGGATGTGACTTTTCTTTGTGAGGGTGTGTCTTACAAAACCATCAAACTGTGTCACATTGTTTGAGGCACAGTAGTTTTCACTGTACAATTTGAACAGTGTAGTGGCAGTTGATTAGTGGTATTTTAGCATGCTCTTTTTATTCTTCTGTGCATATACAGTCATCCACACACCTGTCTGGAGCACTCAGACGGAGCACCGGGAAGTATACTTGCACCATTTAAGAGTGGCCTAGGGCTTGGAACAATGCATTATCATGCATGCACATTCCCATTGATTGCTATTAACCCCTCGTGTCTTTAAGAGCTGTCCCGCCAAGGAGAAGCAGTTGTCATATTCACAACAGTGCGCATCGTTCCGAGTGCTCTAGACAGGTCTGCGGATGACTGTACTCGTGCATGTTTATCTGTGCATGTACCCTTTTAGTAAGCAAATTATTTTTTCACTCTATGGTTTCAGGCGCAACACTTTAACACTGTCTTTGCTTGTGGGCAAAAAGCAGGCTATGTGGATACTTCCAAGGTGCGGCTAGACCACTGCTGCTTCGGTGTTGTGCTGGGCGAGGACAAGTGAGTGATGGCACTCATGTGCTTTATAGTGTAGCTAGGTTAAAGACAGTGGCAGCATTCGCCACACTGCTTTCCTATTCCAATGGCACTTCTCGTCCCTGTTGAAAGCCTATCATCAATGGCAAAAAGTTCACTTGACCAGGTAACTAGTACATGCTGTAATTGTTGCGTTATTATTAGGGGTGTGCAAATATTGAAATTTTCGAATACGAATATGAAGAAAAAATGGCTTCGAATATCGAATCGAATATCGAATGTCTGTTCATTACAAAAAAAGTTTCAGAAAATGATGAGCAAGCAAACATTGTTGCCCTTATTATTATTTTTTTTTTTTCAAAATAATGTATGGTCTTTGCAACTAAAATAAAACTAGACTGCCTCAGTACCATACAAAAAACATGATGTGCACAAAAATGTATACTACTTGGTTAGACAGCATAACAGTATCCAAACTGTAATGAGGTCATCGAAAACAAAATCCATAAAATGACAAGACTGGCAACAAAAAAATAACATGATGACTATTAAACCTAATTCATTCGGAGTTCAAGGGACCGGAAGAAATGCCCGGTTCATCCGAAGGCCTCTGTTAATAAAACTGCCCGCGCCCCCAGAAAAAAAAAATGCTGCCGAAAATGTTGAAGATGCAGTAAGGCCTTATGAGGCAGCTCCATCGCGCTAACACCTGTAAGCCCGTGACGAGCCACCCGTTTTGGAGTGCTGGAAGAACAACACAAATGCAAGCAAGGGGCCGGGGAACACACACTGGCGTAGGAGCGACGAGGCGGTTTCTAGAAAGGAAAAAGAAATAAGCCGCGTGGAGCTGGGATTGGACTATCGGCGAATGCGGGGGCCGACATTTGAAGTTGCCGCGGGGCAGCGGTGAAGCTCAGAAACCGAAACTATGCAGCCAGGCAATTTTTTTGCCCTAGTGACAGAGGCCTTCCGATTGTTGCTACGCCTGCCGTTACGCCCGCTAAAGAGGTGCGCGGGTTACAATGCACCATGCAATAGGCGAGATTTTTACAGGATCGCTTGCCCTATTGTGACTACTGGACGCGCCCCTTCAGGAGGATCCCGCGGCATTCCGCAAGTAGGCTTTCCCGCATAGCGTAGTTTACAAAACGGGATGGTGGAGGTCACGCTCGGAGAGTTATGAAGGCGACAGGACGCATTCTTCGGATGTGAGCATTAAATATGTAAGGCATTATGGAAGGTTAAAAAAAAAAGCGCGATTTCGCGTTGCGATTGCTCGAAGCGGGCCGTCGGCCATCTTGTTCGCAGCACGGTGATATGCGGGAAAGCCCACTTGGGGAAATTCTCATGAGGTGGAATCCTTGCGGCGTCGGGATGCGGTCGGTCCGCGTGATAAACGGCGGAGAAGGAAGGGGATAGGACCTCTGTATTGTTTTCTGGAATTTTTAACTCAATTATCGCTGATTTGCCCAGACATTGTGGTTTTGCCACGGTCGAATTTATGAAAGTATGCGCAGTATACGATCGCTGGCGAGTATTCGGGAATTTTCGAATATTCGGAAAATCACGAATATCAATTTTCGAATACGAATCGAATATCAAACATATTCGATTCGATTCGTATTTGAAATTTCGAATATTCGCACACCCCTAGTTATTATGTGTGGATGCGCTCAATATATATATATATATATATATATATATATATATATATATGAACAGCATCCACAATGTGAGTGCTGTCGTGGCGAAATTCTTGCGATGATGGACTGTGCTAACTTCATTGTGAAGTTTACAAAGAAAAAATTGGCGGTGGTTTAGCTCTGATTAAACCTGGAGTGACGCGATAGCTACAGCTGACCAGGTAGAACTCGCTCAGTTGAATTGCAGAATCAGTCTTTCGTCGCTCCGTTTCGCTGGGCGTCCCTTCTTCATCTTTGTCGCACTTGACACGGCGCATGCGCACAGCTGTTGCAGCTCGGTTTCGCTGGCGCGCCGCGCCAGCAGCAGCAGCAGCTGCTCTGCACCACGTGGCTGGTCTTGTGACCAACCACGTGACGGACCATTCAGCGAAATGATTTTACAAGCATTTCGCCCCTTAGAAAGTCTAGGACCTGGCCGAAGGTGACTGCAGCGGTTACAAAAACTGGCAGGTTCTTGATACCAGATTCAAACCTGCTACTGTTTGCGTATGAGGCAGATGCTCTACTATTAAGCCGCTGTTGCAGCCAAAAATATTGCCTGTTACATTTGCCGTGTGTAACAGATGATAGGCAGCAGAACGAACCACTGACTCGGCACACCTGTTTGGCCAGAAACCAGGTCGAGCCTTTTTTCGTATGGAGAAACCACACACTAGGCTGAGTAAACTTGTACCCTTATCCAAGCATTATAGAATGGGTGCTTTGTGATGATGACTTCTTGCAAGCACGCATCATTGTCTAATGTCAAATATAAATTAACCTACCTCCATATTGACCAGAAAACACGCATAGAGCCCTGCTGTTATGTTCCCCAGTGCTGCATTTTCCCAGCTGCTGCATTTTCGTGAGCCAGTATCATCCAAGCTCTCATAGAAATCCTTGCAATATGGACTTTGCTGTTCCGTCACTACTGTGGAAGCATTCTGGCATGCTACTTTGCGAACGTCGCTTTGCGATACTGCTTTATCCTGTGTCGGCATTTTGAAGCCTATGTTGAGCACACCTGGAAAGCTGCTGGCATGCCAGCCAAAAGGGGACTCAAAACTCCATCGAGGCTTGTCCTTCACCTTGTTCGGCGGTTTCCGGCATGTTGCACCTGCAGCTACACCAAGCACACTTACGGGCAGCATGAGCTTTTTTATGGCTGTTGGTGCAGTTCCATCGCCGCTGCAGTGCGAGCTCAAATGACCAAAGGCGAGAAACGGAAACTATGCCGTAGTAGACACCACGCAGCTGGCGCTGTATGAGAAACAGTCGTGGGGTTTGAATCCGTGGCATATTTCTGTCATCTGCGTTTGCCTGTTCACCAGCAGCTAAAAATTAATTAATAGGTTCGAATAGACGAGGATTGTGTAGGATTAAAGCGCCTGCTGGAAAAACAGTGCAGAGTCACACATGTATGCCCTCCTTCTTCACTGCTGCCTCCGTTTTACAAACAGCTGCTGAAGCAGACATAGATTAGCCTGGGCAGAAAAAATAATAAAGATACAGAGAGCACTTGGAGGGAATTTAGGACTTCCTGTTCATGCGAATGATTGCGAGAGCCACAAAGCCTTGCAAATTCCATACAAGCATGCTGCCTTTACTAGAAGTAAAAAAAGAACACAGTGATGTAAATTTTTTCACGCGCACTGAAACGTTTCCCGGCTTGTGCATTTTAATGCGTTAGCATTAGAACTCTTTGTTGGAAAAATCTGTCTGTCTGAAGCCTTTGGTGAGAGGGGATTTCTTTCGGGATGGAGGTGACAGGTGGAGGAGAACAGGGAGTGAGTATGGCATGTGACACTGTGATTGCTGGGTTGGATCAAGGGGTGCGGCATGTCACGCAGCGATTGACTGATTGGATCACGCTACCCGCTTGCAAGGTCTGAACCTATCAGCGGCAGCGGCTGCTTCATCGGGGAAACACTGATGCTAATGCGTACTCTGCCGTTTCAGTCGCATTGATTGCCTCTAAGTTTTTTTTCCCAACAGTACCATGAAAACCATTAGTGTGGGGTTCTACTGTATTAGTTCTGAACATTCATAGCTGCCTCTGGTAGAATGTGAATTGTGGTTTCTTAACATGCACTGCAACAGCAGACTTTTGCTTTGTTTAAAGGGACATAAAAGGGAGAATCAGCAAAAACTGGAAGCTACATTTGACTGATAGACTATCATTTGATAGACTGGCGTGTTTAGTGTGAGAAAAGTTAGAGAAAAATTCCAAACGCAGTCCCGAATTTCTTCTCCCATTTGCACTCCTACGAAATGCCGGTGCCGTTACATCATTTCTATGACATTCCTTCCAGCGAAAATCCCTGGCAATTGGAGGAAATGAACGAAAACGAAACTACTTTTTTTTGCCGATCACACGGGCATTTGTTCCTTTATTTATCACAAGATCGTGCCATTAACCACAAAGTTACGTTGCTTGCTGATGGTGACCTCACCATTGGCAAAAGAATGCGAAGGACACTGACAGCTTTTGCTTGCCCCATGCTTCTGAAGTTGTTGCACATGATAGTTTTATGCAACCCAACGAGGCGGCAGGTGAGACAAGTGATATATGCATTTTCGTATCTCAACAGCACTCGCCATTTCCCATATTGATGGTACTTCCCTTCCCCACTGAAATAGTGTTGCTTGTGAAAGGAATGAGCCAATCATGCTGGCGAAGAATTCGCTTGGCCGGGCACAGTTATTGGAATTTGTCAAGGAGCGTTGCTGCACCTTTTCATTTTACGCAATTTCCGGACCAGTCCAAGCACAGCTCTCAATAAAAATGACATATTTACAATCATGAGGCACAAGATTTGATCTAATCGCCCTCTGTTGACCCTTTAATATGTTTTTATCTTTCATGAGTATTGCAAGTTTCTGAGTCTCTAATGTGATTTACACAAGGTGATTTGTGTGTAAACAAGGTTTTTTATCTGCCCGTGTATAGAGCTAAATGTTCCTTGAACGTTTCTTGTTTTACAGTATGAACATAACCATACTACATATTACGTGTCGCTGGTGTCACAGAGAGTTTTATGGCATATTGTGTGCAGGAAAAAATTCAAGACGCGCTCTGGAGATACAGTGAAGTTGTCGGATCTGCTTGACGAGGGATTACAACGCTCCCTGCAAAAGTTGCATGAAAAGGAGCGGGAAAAGGTAAGTGACGCTAAACCGAGTGGTTTGAAAGTGCCTATCAAAATGTGGCGCCGTGGAGGAATCATTTGTACTATAGCAGCTTTGCTTTTTACTCCCTTGTCTCATTTTTACCACTCGGATATTTTAGACTTCAGTTAAACTAGTTTAGTTAAATGCATTTTCGAGTCATGTTTTGAATATGTGTTTTTCATGCTTCTAAATTACTGATAAGGAGACTGCTGTGAACTCACTGGATTTTGCAGTCCTTTAGTAGAAGCAGTCGAGCAGCCTACAGACCATTAAGCATTTAGTAATCGCAGTGTGGCCCAAAGCCAGTGTTGAATCTGATTTGTGACGTTTAAATGCTGAAGTGGTAAATAGAAGTTTTGTCGGTGTGTGATTAGGTTCTATGGATAGAATACGTGTTACCTTTTGTTTGCACTAGCCTGGATGGATGTCTAACATGTGCCATTCATGGAGGGCTAATAAAAATAATTTGCTTGCTTATATTAAACTGACTCATGAAAAAGGCAATATATTCTGGGATTTTGCAGAAAAAAAAAAGGGAAACAGCATTCATGCATGTACATTAAAATCTTTGGTCTAACTTCTTTAGTACAGTCGTCGTTAGCAAATGCAACTGCTCTGAGCAGTATGAGACCTATACTATACAAGACCTGTAGGGGCTATTGGTTTGGCACCACCTATGGCGTGATGTTTTCTCTTAGGCTTTGCATAAATTTATGATAGGTAAAAAAAGCAGAAGCAAGAATGTACGATTCCCAAGCACAGCAAGCACAGTACGTTTTCCTTGTGCTTGCATTGACTTCAAAGACTATTGGTAAGAATGCGCCTGTGAACCATACCATAATGCATGTCCACCAGGTTCTGACACCGGAAGAGCTAAAACGAGCTCAGGAAGCAGTGGCCTATGGGTGCATCAAGTATGCGGATCTCTCTCACAACCGCATCCACGAGTATGTCTTTTCATTTGACCGGGTGAGTGGAGCTTCCACATTTCGTGCATGTGCAATGACTTAATGCCTTGCTTATTGTCCACTATGCTAGCTCACTTATTGCGAGAGGTAGAAAACCACATGGCAACACTTTGGCCTGTAACGAGAGTGGCCTGTAACGAGGGGTGAAATGAGGTTGGACTGGAACAGAGGGTCTCTGTTGATGCCCTCAAGGCTCACATTAAGCATTGCAAGTGGACGAGCTTAAGAGAACAGGTGAACATAATTTACTTAGAAAATTAAAAAAAGAAACATACAAGATTAAATGCAAACAAAATTGCAGCTGCAAAAAAAAAAGGAACAAATGAGCGTAAAAAATTTAAGTCGTTTAAGATATGGAAGTACATGAAACAAAGTTCTTCAGCTGTACATGTGAAGTTGTCTTATGCTAGCTAGTTCCTTGCGATGTTTTAGCAAGTTGCTTGCAAAAAATAATGTCTGTGGTGCTAGAACAGGGGCAAGTTGCGCCTGTCATTTGTGTTGCGGAGCAGCACGCTATAGCCAAAATGTCTGGTACTAACTGACGTGGTAGGCAAGTAATTCAACCTGCAACAGGTTCTTGGAAAGAATGAATAAGAACATACAGCTGTGTTAGAGAGAATGGAGCAAGAACATTTTGGCAGATATCTGCCTGGTCGGTCGGGAGGCAAATTAGAGAGTAAAAAAAAAAATGCTGTGACGCTTCAACCAAAATCTCATGAGAGAACCGTCATTTTCGTGCCAACTCTGCACCTTCTTCAGGTTTGACTGGGTGGGGGCAAGAGACGTGCTTTTTTTTCTCTCTTACTGCCACTGAGGGCCGCCGCCATGTTGGGATGCTGACAATGGGTCATTGCAGGTTGGCTGACTTCGCAACGTCGCGAAGGCCACATATAGCTGGTGACACAAGTTTGCAGGATGCACAATTGCAGAAAAACATTTATTTCTGTTTTGTGTCGCTACACAGCCAGCTGGTATTTGTTCCAATTGGTGGAACATACAGCTCCCCTCATGGTTCCAGGCTTTCCAGCAAACTGGCTTGTCTCACTACAAACAAATCGTTTTCTGCGAATTTGCATCCCGTAAACTTTTGTCCACGACTACATACACTGAGCCTTGAGAGCGGTGGTGCATTTACCTTATCTCCATCAGCTATATGCAGAGAGATATATATGCGTGCGTGTAGTGATGCACATGTTTACGACATAATTATGATGGAAGCTGCATCCTCATCCCTTTTCTTTGGTTTTTCTTTTCCAGATGCTTGATGACAGGGGCAACACGGCTGCATATCTCTTGTATGCGCTTACGAGAATAAGGTAAGTAGTGGTCTTTGCGCTCACTGCCTTCACTGTTAACTATGCTTTAGCACTGTTAATATTGATGTTGCACTTTACATATACATTTTTGTTTACGTTCCAGCTAACATGCTTGCAGGGGATTCGTGCACAGGCGGAATTTAAAAATTGCACTAGTTTAACTGTAACATCACTAATTTCTTTGCGGTGGTGCATTTACCTTGTCTCCATCAGCTATATATGCAGAGAGATATGTATGCGTCGCATGCATGTGCCACATGGGTCTTAAGGACATACACTTATCAGCGAAAGCAACTGATCAGTTTTCTGTTTTTAATTTAAGCAGTGGTTCAGCTTATGCTACCGATCTCTCATCACTGCAAATTTTATATTGTCTAATTATCCTTGTTTCAAAACGACAAGTTAGCAGTATTGCCTGCCAGCTTCAGTCAGTGAAATGAGCGGTGCTCTCGAGAGCTCAAGACTGCCACAGTAATTGCCAACTATTGTAACCTGTACGTTTTCATTCCACCTCACCCTACAACACCTTCAAGCATTATTAAAGGTATTCAAAGAAATATGTGTGTGCCGTAGCTGCTGTGCAACTATGGCGATTAGTTGTCGTCAGATTCCCTTCCTGCTTTTCTTTAGAGCTGCCAGACATAATGGTAATTCTGTGCAGGTCAATAGCACGCAACGTGGGCTTGTCCCTTGATTCGCTGCTGAGCGAAAATGTTGCCGTGCCTGTGGAACACCCCAAGGAGCGCAAGCTGGCCAAGGCATTGCTGCGCTTCCCCGAGGTGTTGGCCACCATGCTTGAAGAATTGTATCTTCATCCACTGTGCGAGTACCTCTTCGACCTCTCCCAGACCTTCTCAGAGTTCTACGACAATTGCTACTGCATTGAGAAAGACCGCACCACAGGCAAGCTTTGTCTTGTACAGTTTTGTGCTGCGTACATGCCGAGTGTAGCATTACAGTGCAAGTCTTTTTGTGTATTTCCTGCTCATTGGAGCTCCCAGTAGCTTACTGTGCCTCATGCCACACTTACTAAGGCCTCTCTTTTGATCTGCCAAATATAAATATAAGAATGTATAGTTGTTTGTACTGTTGTGCCATAAATTGAATATGGAGTCAGGTCTGTTTAGATAACTGCTAGCTGCGTGGGTTGTACCTTGATGCGGCACCCCGCCTGAATTAACGAGCATCCAACACTACAGTCTTAAATGGGCGTCGGCTGGGACCGCGTTCCTAGTTCCATTATCCAAATTAATGGGAGTCGAACTGAAATTTCACTGTACTGGAATTTACGAAACCCAAAGCAAAATTTGCATTGAAATGGATCGGATGTTTACAAAAAGCGATGTTGAGACTGCTGGGCGGTCACATTGCCAACTAGAGGCAACATTACTGGCCCATTACATGGCTGAAAAATGAGGAAATTAAAAGTATTTTTTTTTTTTCCCGGTGATATATACATGCTTTCTATTTTAGTATACAAGGTTTTCTGTGCAAGTAAGTGAACCTGAGGTTTCACAGGGCACTCGGTCATATGTAGTTAATGCTGATACAATCGAAGTGCGAATTCATTTCAATCCTTTTATGTTTCATTATAAGTTTGCTTGTTCCACAGGTGAAGTCGTCAACATCAACAAAGGACGCCTGCTGCTTTGTGAGGCAACAGCAGCCATTATGACCAAGGGCTTTTTTATCCTTGGCATCAGGACTGTGGAGAAGATGTGAAAATGAATGCTGCGAAGAATTCTTGAAGTTTAATAAAGACTGCACATCCTATATGCTGAGGTTTAGGTTTGTGCTTGCAGAATGTTTCAGACGATGCCAGCAAGTAGATGTTGCGAGGAAGCATTTACCAATTGTATGCTGCTGTGCAGGCAAATAGCAGCAAACCAGTTCAAACTTGCCACATGACAAGTGTAATCTTAAGTAAGAGGACAGTAGAGACTACTACTTGACGATCCTCACCGACAGGAACATAGGAGTGGTGAAAACTTCTGGACAGCCACCCAATTCATGGCAGTCACTGCCAAATTACAAAACGTCACACTCATCATTCTTTGCCAGAGATTTGTAAAAAAAAAAAAGCTGTCTCAGCCATCTTTATTTGAAAAACACTAGGTGTTTCCCTTTCATTCATGACACTTTCTTCAACAGCTCCTTGGCAATTTATAAATAAGTATTATTTGGCTAAGTATATGTACACGAGTTTAATTTGTTGAATATAAAAAAGGCCACTCTTCTTCACTGAATGCAAAAAGGAACGAGCTGAGCAAAGCCCGCAGCACACTATGTACAGTGATGAGCGCCACAGACAAGTGCGCAATGTGAGAGTGCACATCCGGCCAAAGGCGGGTGGCAGTGGGCTGGGCGTCGTCCATTTTTGTTCGCATCTGGCCACCCATCCACACTTTCCCCGAGAATCAAAAGCCGTGCCTGTGCAGCTCCTGGAGCTGGCCGTGCAACTTCTCCTCCTTCACTCGCCTCATGTGTCCGAGCTGGAAAAGGAAATGCAGGTGTAAGTTGTTCATGCTCTACGTCCTTTGGAGCACACCGCCAAAACTTTGAGGGCAGTTGTACTACTGGTAGCAGCAAGTGCTATATAGACCTTTCCGACTACAGCATTGCCACACTGCTCGCTGGACTACTGCATACACCTGGCACTACACCACTTCCATCGTGCTTATGCCTTCACGCGCAAAGTAGTTCAACGAGCAACTAGGCGACACCTTGGTTGGAAACGTCTATACGCAGCCCGCGGTTATCAACAGCAGCAGCAGCAAGCAGCTCTTGCCCACTGCAGCAAAATGGGCCTCTCCCTATGCTCTACAATTATCCCAGTCTTGTAGTAACCACAGGAGCTTTTTGAATTACCAGTTGCGAAACTTCCCATAGGGTCCACATAACAACAAACTGTAGTCCGAGGTGGCCAAAATTCGAGTTTCATGAATTGCTAGGCCGCTCCGGTCACTAACGTAAACTGTGTTCAAGTTGGAAACTTCGAAGGTTGTTGGTAAACTCGCATCTACCTGGCTACGAAATCGGTGAACCAGATGCATTAACAAAAATCCATAAATTTAACAGTCTGAGAGAGAAATTGGGAGGTGAAAGGTAAAGAAAAATTTCAGAAGACAATGGCAACATAAAGCAATAGCTCTTATTGGCAGCTTCCACGTGTGCCGCCATCCTTAAACAGCTGGAAAGTGGCTAATGGGACTGGTTACTTTTGAAACAGACTTTCTCAACTGGTAGATTTAGGAGCTTTGGTAACCACGGCCACACTATACCAGCAAACCTCCCAATCTCGCCTCTCTATGCGAATCTGCATAGATAATAAATGATTTTTTTGGGTCTGCTGCTTTACATGTCCCACACAGATCAATTTTTTTCCCTCTTGATATCCATTATGTCACTACACTAACTCAAAATTGTTCTCCAATCCATTGTCTTGCTTTCACTCTCAGGGTCACCTCTATAGTGGATGGTCCTCACTTATTGTTAGTGCAAATTTTTAATGACTGCTTTCAAATATGGTGCACATAACTACCTGCAACATCTGTGCGGACAGAATGGGCTACTCTCCCACCTATGGCGCCTTGTGTGAGGATGCCATGCTTGCTTTAGGCTGACACCTCTGCTTAATTTCCGACTCAGTGAATGTGAACCTCAGGGTCTCAATGACTGGACTAATTATTGGGAATTGCGATGTGAACTGAAGTAGATCACATTCAATAATCCAAATACATTATTACGATGATTTTACTCTGATGAACCAAATATTCTTTGAGTAAAATAAAACTAGCAACCATCATCCATAAATGGCAAAGCCACTTACCGTTCTTTTTTCCATGAACTTTGCAAGGAATGCATCTGTACTGAGTTTGCCTGGCAGGTTGCAGAGCAGAGAGCAAAGAAACAGTGTGTTACACAATAAAATTTATCGACAAAGAAACCCATGCAATGAACATATTGACACAGAACTCCAGCAACTGCCAGTACTCGCAAGTTAGTATACACTATTGCGCTCAATACGACTTAAAACACATGTGCAGTAAACCAACTGAAGTTCCCGCTTGACAGTAAATCAATTGTCATTGGCTCAGTGGTTATGGTGCTCGGCTGCTGACCCGAAAGACTGGTTCGATCCTGGCCACGATGGTCGAATTTCGATGGGAGGTGAAATTCTAGACGCCCATGTACTGTGCAATGTCAGTGCGCGTTAAAGAACCCCAGGTGGTCGAAATTCCCGCAGCCCTTCAGTGCGGCGTCCCTCATAGCCCGAGTCACTTTGGGAAGTTAAACCCCCATAAATTAAACCAAGCCTTCACATAGAGCACCCAACATTGAAAACATTCAGTGCACTTTGCTCTTTGCATTGACAGCCGAATGCACAAATTTCAAGCATCACTGGGCTCACAGTGCTTCAAGAACTAAGCTGCCGCCACATGTTGTGCATTGCAGCTTATATTAAACATGATACCTTACTGCTTCATCAGTATTTTTTTTCCCATCTGTCTTGTTTATCAACTGGGCACTACACCAGCCATGACATCTTGCAAAAATAGAAGGTGCCAATCAAGCTGGTACAAGACCAGCTTTCTATGCCCATTCATTGCATTTTTCAATCATAGAAAAAAATAAACTCGAAGTGAAATGAACTGAACTGAATATGAACAAACAAGTTTAGCCTAGCAGGTGTTGAAAATGATGGAATACTGGACAAATTGAAGGTGTACGTGAATCACACCAGTATACACGAAGCACTGTATTTCATGAGTTTTCAGCACCTGCAATACAACAATGCATGCTACACGTCAGATGATTGCTCAAGAATGCTTAGACAATGGTGCTACTGAACTACAACCAGAGGGGAAGAAAAGTGGGAAGCCAAGAGAATCGCAGACCATGACAAGGGGTGACTTACCATCAAGGAACTCCTGGGCAATGGCTTCGGCCTCCTCCTCTGCAGTTTGGGTGGCCACGCGTAGGTTGTCTTGCAGAGTGGACGGGTGGTAAGCCTGCATCTGGGCCTCTAACACTTGGCTATTCTGTTCAAACTCCTC
This sequence comes from Amblyomma americanum, assembly GCF_052857255.1. Lineage (NCBI taxonomy): Eukaryota > Metazoa > Arthropoda > Arachnida > Ixodida > Ixodidae > Amblyomma > Amblyomma americanum. Next base: position 203,810,815 of record NC_135500.1, read on the forward strand.
CTTCAGCACATTCACCTCATCCACCTGCAATGCACACGTTACAAGCATTGCTTACAACTGCGGCTGGACTTATCCCTCAGCCAAGCAGGTTAAAGGGGCCTGGAAGCACTTATTATCAATAATAATACTTTTTGTCTCTTTAAATAGACCAGTGTCAATTTGATAACCAACATGAGCAGATAATGTCCTAGCTGAAAAGAAGAGGAGGAAATGGGCCAAGGCAGGCTATGCAATGCATAGAAATGATGACCACCAGTCACAGATAACAGAGTAGATGCTAAGAAAAGGTGTACTTGGTTCAAGGCAGGAGGTTAGGAGGAGAAAAGATGTGAAGGAAGTCTGCCAGAGTATGGTTGCTACTGGCCCCGCAAAACATGCGACTAAAGATCAAGGAAAAGCCATTGCTTAAATGATGACTCGTCTCTGAAGCTTTTTCCTCTCCTCTTGGCATTGTTAGCGTATTGCAAACCCGAGTGGAAGGCCCGGAGCAGCGCATGAAATGACCACTTAATCATATGAGATCATGAAACTGGGGAGCGCTGTACTCAAGACAAGGGGACAACACCACACAAGAACACCACAAGACGTTGCGCTCACGTCTTGTGGTGTTCTTATGTGGTGTTGTCCCCTTGTCTTGAGTATAGCGCTCCCCAGTTTCAGTATGTACAACCAACTAGCCCCCTATAAAGCTTTATATGAGATCATGCTCTATATTTTTTTTTATGATGTACGAGCATGCTGTCCTCTACTTTTACGTCATGAGGTATGGCAAATGAAACAAAAAAGGCATAAAAGAAAGCATCCTGATCCAACAGTAACAATGAAGGATGCCACAAGATTTACATTTGTAGAACAAAGGGCTAACAAGGTTTCAAGACACTTTTTAATGCTGCCCATTTTCTTCCCTCGTGGCAATTTTGATACCGGCTCTTGCGTCATGTATCAGCAGTAAACAAAAAGCCCCCGCTATAGGAAAAAAAAAAGTTTACAATTCGTACTAAGGCTTACTTTTGGGTGGCATAGCAACAATTTTCAAGCAAAGAGGACCCCCAGACTTCTTGCCTCCTCCCAGGGTCATAATGACAGCAGTGACAACAACTGTAAACCACAACCTCGCAATACAATGTCCGTCTTGATAAGAGTGCTTCTGTAAAAATGCCACCATCTTGCTGGACAGTTTGCAAGTGTTTTAACACATGTTAAAGGCATAACAAGATCATTCATTAGCAACCACTAGCAACAATAATCATCTCAACATACCCCATGCAAATACATCTTGGTCACACAGACCATACGGGGTTCAACCCCAGTGTCGTGCTGGGTGCCAACTGATTATCCAGTGGGTACAAGCTTTCCCATGGCCTGGTGCTTGGCTTCTTTGGGATGAAATGCTCGGAAAATGAGTCTGGCCTCACCCTGTGTAGACCAGAACATCTCGTGTCGTAGCATACCTTGGCCAAGCTGCCCTTTCGCCATTAATCATCACCATCATCTTGATTGTACGCACTATTTTTGAGAATTATTTTCCAGCTTTCTTGTGAACAGGCCTTGTAGAACTGGCCGGGTGATCTCACCTTTTGCAAGAGAACATGCTTGCGCTGCTCCATAATAGGCTTGAGTTCCAGTGTTTTGCCTGAATATGAAAGAAAAAAAAAGGAAAAAGAAAACATTTTTAAGGAAATTACAGCCCTGGGAAACCTAAACCACCACGTTGCTCTTGAACACATTTTTTGCCAAATGCGAACAGAGGATGGATTTTGTGAATGCATGACAATTACTAACGCAAACACATGCAGGCATGCACAACAGAGAGAACAAGTCACCTCAGTAAGTCTCCACACAACAGCAAGGGTGGCACAGCAACAAATTTTGGTGGCAACAGCAACAAATTTTGCAGGTGGAAAAAATTGTGTGGCCAGATACGGCAAGCAGTTCAGAGAAACATTAATGAGCATGCTATTGCTGCTAAAAATGCCACGGCACACTTGCCACGGGAAGCCCAGCAGAAGACGACAGAGCTAAGACTCACGTGCCAACTGCTCATTCTCGGTCACCATGTGCTGCCTGATCTCTTCAGAGCGCAGTACCTCTGGTAGCTGCTCGACAAACTCCTGCAGTTTGCCATCCTCTTTGAAAAGCTCTTCCAGCTGGACATTGCTGCATGTAAAAGCCAAAAAGCCAAGGTAAGCGTCTCAGGAGCTTCATATTACTTTACCATTATTTCAGCCCTGTCCCTTGCTTCTTCTTCTGTCATCCCTTGCCTCCGAGCTTGAGACATGAATAAAAAAATTCCCTTTGTATTGCAGTGCTGTCTTGTTCTCTTCAGGACACACTGGTGCTGCTGGTGAATTGGTGCCAAAACTAGGTATAACTCTCGAGCTCATATTTCGCATCATGGTGTACACTGTGCGAATGCTTCCCTTTGTCTAACTGTAGAGGCATCTTGCTTTGAGACTGAAATTCACTTATACATGTAAGTATGAGAGCTTCCCATATCATTATGTGTAAAGTATGTCGTGAGGGAAGCTTCAACTTCTCTCTTCATTTAATGGCTGGCATTTTTTGATGCCACATGAAAAAAAAGCAAGAGTAGAGATTTTCAGCCCTAGCTTGCAGGCTAGGGTTGAAGATATGATGATGATGAGAAACATTTTTTAATGAAACCTTTAAATGTTCGAGTGGTACTCTATTCCAGATCTCGACTCATTGATGCGGCGCAAGGGCCCTTTCGACAAATCATAGATAACTTTTCACAGTTTCATTTTAAAGTGAGCAATGATTTTATTTTTCTTCGGCAGCCAGATGACTTCACATTGCCTTTAGCGCCATGCAGTGTTTAGTAAACATCGGTTCGGTGCCAGCATTCACAGGTTGTCCTCAAGTATTTCTGCATTGCATCTGTGAATGCATCGTGCTGCATTTCCATGTTGCAAGCTTTCCACAGTTTTCTCTTGAAGTACTGTCTACTAGTACTACTTGGTGTATTTTAATGCTGAGCAGCACGCAGGAAGATTGGGTGATTGTGTATGTCCCTCAAGAGGGCAAGAGCATTTGTGCTGTCTTTGATGCACTACACGGCCAGGTAGCACCACGTGGTAACAAATTTTATGTTTTGCTGTACGTACATGCAGACGTACTATTTCAGTGCATAAGTTCTCACTCCTATGTTTTATTCATAATTACATAAAGCAGTTTTGAAGAATGAATTTAGAGAAAAGCATAGCAAAATACAAGCCTTGCTTTTTCAAGTGACATCAATAAAGCTAGTATCAATGAGATGAATTGTTTTCTGCAGGCAATGCCTGCTGAACACCCCCTTCCCATTCTACCTCCTCCCTATTCCAAGGGAAGAAGAATCCACTAATCTTTCCTTGGTCTCCAGATACAAGCCCTGTTGATAGTACACTGCCACTGCCGAAAAGCTGTCACCCATTAACGCAAAGCACATGTGGCATGCATGGTTCAGGCATGGGAGCCATGAGAAACATGACGAAAACCATGAAGAAAAACATGACGGGGAAACATGAATGTCTTCAAACGCAAGTGCGCAAACATGCCCATGTTTATGACAAATATTACAAACCTCTGGCTACCAGGCTGTGCAACGCGCCACAAAGATATCAGAACTCTATTTTGACAAGTTCCCCATTGTGCGACATTTTTCAGGCGGGTGTGTGTACTGAGGTGCAATGAAACCACAGACATGCAGGTCAATGGTTGTGATCCAAAACACAACCTCAGACTAGGCAGGCTTTCTAAAGGATACTCGACAGTAGACCATATTCGCACTATCAGTCAGGTAATAAGAAATGCGCAGAATATAACCAGCCCCTATATATAGCCTTCACTGATTATGAGAAAGCATTTGATTCAGTGGAAACCTCAGCAGTCATACAGGCATTGCAGAATCAGGGCGCAGAAGATTCCTATGTGAAAATACTGGAAGATATATACAGCAATTGCACAGCTACCATAGTCCTCCATAAAGTCAGCAATCAAATTCCAACGCCATTCACCGCCTATTTACAGGAGGGGTTCCGAGCCTTGGATTGGGAACTGTTGGGCCTAAGAGTTAATACAGAATACTTAAGTAATTTGTGATTCTCTGATGGCGATGGCACTTGCTAAGTCACTCAGGGGGTGAACTGCAAAGCATGATCAATAAGTTAGACAAGCAGAGTAGAACAGCGGGTCTAAAAATTAACATGCAGAAAACCAAAGTAATGTTCAACAGTATTGCAAGGAAACAGCAGTTCATAATTGGCAGCGAGGTGCTGGAAGTGGTAAGGGAATACGTTTACTTAGGGCAGGCAGTGACTGTTGATCCGGATCATGAGAGGGAAATAACTAGAAGGATAAGAATGGGGTGGAGCACATATGGCAGGTTCTCTCAGGTCATGAGTGGCAGTTTACCAATTTCCCTGAAGAGAAAAGTGCACAACAGTTGTATCTTACTGGTACTCACCTACTGGACAGAAACGTGGAGGCTAACGAAAAGGGTTCAGCTTAAGTTAAAGACAGCACAGCGAGCCATGGAAAGGAAAATGAAAAGTGTAACGTTAAGAGACCGGAAGCGGACAGAGTGGGTGAGGGAACAAACGCGGGTTAATGACATCCTAGTCGAAATCGAGGGGAAGAAATGGGCTTGGGCAGGGCATGTACTGCGAACGCAAGATAACCGCTGGTCCTTAAGGGTAACGGAGTGGATTTCAAGAGAAGGCAAACGTAGCAGGGGGCGGCAGAAGGTTAGGTGGGCGGATGAGATTAGGAAGTTTGCAGGCATAGGGTGGGCGCAGCTGACAAAGGAGAGGGTTAATTGAAGAGACATGGGAGAGGCCTTTGCCCTGCAGTGGGCATAGTCTGGCTGACGATGATTATGAAGCTAGTATGGGGACAGGATAAATCTGCCGCTTATTACTGCCGCACAGTAGAAGACCGACTTCTTCCACCAAATGGAACCGTTGCATGGCAAGTACACTTGGATGGAGGTGAAATGCAAACATGCAAGGCTGCTGTGCAAGGTCAGTGCATGTTAAAGAACCCGAGGTGGTACAAATTAACTTGGCACTCTCCACTACGGTGTCCCCATAGCCCACGTGCAGCTAAGAGATGTTAAACCTCACGTACCATACCATACTTTGACCGTTACATTTTATTACAAATGTCCGAGAACTAATGCACCTGACACTGTTGTCATCTTATGGCTTGCATAAGTTAACTGATTTTGCTTACTCCACCTTCCATCCTTTAGAATTTGAATATTTCAAGCAGCTACGTTATATGCATTACCATATTTTATACTCTAGTACAATTCTGTAATAACATTCGGAATTATGTGAACACATATACTACAGAAACTGACAGTGACTGGAATCACCCATTTCAAAGGGTAGCATATACAGTAAAATGTCGTTATTACGAACATCAGATTAAAGAAATTTTCAGATTTACGATTTTTTTTTTAAATCCTTGCCAAAATGCCTATATTTTCAATGTAAAAAACTTTCAGTACTACAAATTTCAGATTACCGAATATTTCAGAATAACGTATGTAATTTAATCTCGCAATCGTCGCAAGACGCTTCGTTATTACGAAGTTCCGTCGAAGTTTCGTACCAAATCCCTGAAGCTGACGCCTATCATCATGATCCGAAGCAGCAGCTATGCGCTGGGGACCCCATTGCAACGGATACAACTACCGAAGACATCGTGAATCAAGTGCGTGAGCAAGAATGTAGTAGTGACGAAGACGATGCTGACACTGGATCAGCGCACGAAGAGGAAGAGATTGTTTCCGGCTCGGATGTCCTAGTCTCTAAAAAAGACCCGATCATTCCTCGGGCGCTGCAAAGATGTCCCTGATGGCGTGCACAGGAAGGTCGAAGATGTGGAGGCGTTTGTCCTGCAGCGCCTGTCGTCTGCTTGCCAGAAGAAGATAACAGACTTCTTCAAGCAATAAATTGTAGTTAAACCGTGCCCAGCATTATTGTTTATTATTTACCTACCAACACGTAAATCTGCTGCAAAGGTACGTAATTTCAGTTCTTGTGATGCATTACTGACATGAAAAAAAATGGTTTTTCAGTACTACGATATTTCAAAATAACGAATTAAATTCGGCAGTCCCGTGAAGTTCGTTGTAACGAGGTTCTACTGTATACTGAAAGTGCAGTTTTGGCCCTTTTATTAGCAATAAGCACATGAATATATGCGACTCATGTGATCTCACCTTAGCTTGCTGAGCTGAGGGAATTGACAAGGAGATGCTGGGTTCTTGAAGGGGCTTGAAGAGGAAGTCTGCTTTAGGAAAGAGGAAAACAAGAGAGGTAAGAAGCTCACATTCACAAGAATGCCAGCAGTAAAGTGTTTATGTGTAGAAGTACACGAATGCAAACCTGCCGCATCATTTCCGCATTGTGAGGCTAGCGATATTGCGGTGATGCACAGATTAGCATGAAATAAGGAAATATTTTCTTTGCAGACAGCAGTCTTAAAAGGCTCTCTAACCTATATTTACTTGAAAAAATATTGTTTCTGCAACTGCCTGAAGAAATTTACAAGAAAAATTCCCTCATAAGACTAACTTTTTTTGTTTTTTATGGGTAAAGTAAGTTTGGTTGCAGGCAGCTGAATCTACGAATGTTAGCTCACTCCTCATGTTAACCACCCATCTCAAGCAGTACTCGCCAATAAGGAGTTACACTTGTCCGGACCGCTGTTGCATTGCTCCCACCGCCAAAGATGACTTACTGTCAACAATTGTGCTGGCTGAAATTTTAAACATTACAGGGTGGTAGTTCTCCACAAAATGCGTTTTGCCCCTTTAGCGCCCCGCCGCGGTGGCTCAGTGGTTAGGGCGCTCGACTACTGATCCGGAGTTCCCGGGTTCGAACCCGACCGCGGCGGCTGCGTTTCAATGGAGGTGAAACGCTAAGGCACCCGTGTGCTGTGCGATGTCAGTGCTCCCCAGGTGGTCGAAATTATTCCGGAGCCCTCCACTATGGCCCCTCTTTCTTCCTTTCTTCTTTCAGTCCCTCCTTTATCCCTTCCCTTATGGCACCATATAGGAGACTGATACTGCGCCATTTCCTTTTCCCCAAAAACCAACCAATTTAGCGCATTTTAAGCCTGACAACAGTCATTCTCACCAAAGAAATTAGCCAAGTTGGTATATTTTTTAGAATTAATTTGGCAGTAAAGGGTTAATGTCTACTGTCTGACACTGACCTTCACATCATCATTTGTTAACTCTCATTAGGCAGACCAGAAAGACGACCAAAAAGAGCCACCTTTCATTTAAAAACTGCATGCTTCCAGGAATTCACAGAACAGCACTATGATGCAGAAATCATCATCACCACATCCTTGTTTTTGTGCCCTTTAGGGCGTTTAAATTATTCACGAATTCTTTTTTTCGCGGCAGCATTTTTACATGGTGATGCTCTATGCTACCACACTGATAAGGTTGGCCTAGCTTAGCAGAAGCTGCTAGGCAATCTTAATAAAGAGCAGCAAACGGCAGAAGTTATTGCAGGCCACAGTCATGCCATCACGTCCGTACTTTCCACTCCATAACATTCCCCAGCTTGTAAGAAAGTTTCCAGAGCCTCTCACCAATGTTGTAGCTGGAATCTTCGGCTCGCCGAAACCTGAGGGCCCGCTTAACAATGGGGGCAATGGAAATGTTGCATTGGTCCTGGCAAAGAGAAACCAAGGTTCAGATACTGTACCCACTCACCAAAAAGGAAAACTAACACAATGGACATCTAAGGTGCAAACAGGATTAAACCTTGAAATGAGACAGAGGTGCTACAGATGCAGCTCCGAGACACTAACCTCTACAATAGTCTCCACATCCTTTTCTTACCAGGCCATTGTGTTGTAGTACACACAATCCACAATGCTAAGACATTGACACAATGTTTGGCTCTTTTCATTGGAGTTGGTTACAATATTCCTGTTACACTTCTTGACAAAACATTATTTTGTCCTTCCTCATGCAACAACTGTTACAATGAACAATAAAATTCTTGCTAAAAAAAAAGTACCTGTGCTGTTTTGACTACTTTTATCACATGGCCATATCTGATGACGAATAAGTTTCATTCTCATTAAAGCTGAGAGCGCGCTCAGCATACCCCTGTACTTGTACAAGTTGCAGCAAATAAATGTGTTTAGAATGATGTAAAAGTAAATAACGAAACACTTTTGATAGGCCTGCAGCTTTAAAGCTACTGCAGCAGTAGCTACAAACACATGCAAAACATATCCACTACCCCATGGATGTGGATGCAACATTTGAACGTGCTTGCCTGTTTGCCACTGCCAAGGCAGGCATGTGGTGCCTAAGCTTGAACAGACATTTGCAAACAAACCAACATTGATTAAAATCAAGTTATTTTGATATTCTATACCTTCTATGAAATATATTTTTGTACATTTTTAATTTGCACAGAAATGTTTCCTGAGCGCAAGGGTAGAAGCCCTTGATCTAGACTGAACAACTCAATTGTGTTTCAGAAACTGCTATGGCATTAAGCAGGATCAGGCTGAATCATGATTGAAACGGGCTGTAGCAATGCGACACTGGCATGATGCAAAAGGCGTACAATGAAGTGGCATTGCTGCACTTTATTAAAAGAAATAAAACAGTAAATCTGTAGGGCCACGATCAATAACGGTCAGTAACAAAGCAACAGTCCTTTAGGCTTACTGTAAGTATGCTTCACTGCATAATGGTGCGCCATAAAGGTAGAACCAGCACAAATACAGCTGTGGCGTGAAACAGGAAGTGTGCATTGCCAGACCACGAGGAGCACATTCGCTATCTTTGAAGTGCCCTACTACTGCCTGGAAATCAGAGTCTTGCAGACCTGCCGAGTTACAGCCCTACCGGTCATTTGGCCAGTGTTTTCCATTAGTGGTCCTCATTTTTTTACCACAGCATGTTCAACACGAGACATGACGAACACACAAGGCAAGATAAACAATTACCTAGCAGTAGTACTGAGTTTAGGCGGGTGGTTCTGGAATTCCATCAGAATACCCTGGATTATTCTTCCAAGGTCTGTGTGCATGGAGAACTGGAGAAGAACAGAACACAAGCACAACATGAATACCTAATAAAAACTTCAAGGAAGCACTGACTAGGCTTGGAGTATGCAAGAAATGCAAGATTTTGAACAAGTCTGGATTAAAGCTGTTTGACTTGACCTGCAAGCATCAGCACAAGGGAAATGCTGTCACCACTAACTTCTGATCATGTGCACTTTCACCTGCTGTTTATGCAAAAGTTTTTATCCTTGTACTATAGTTTTCCTGGTGCCAATGGCTATTCCCGACATCTGTTCTTGCATGGTGGTGGCTTTGTAACCACAGGTATTTATGCGAGGGCAGACTTTATCCTAGCTATGCTTTTAGCTCATGTACAAAATGTCGCATCTGTTGAGTATGTCACATAGCAAAGGGGGACTGCAATCAATAGCAGACAGAAGGCAGGGTTTGGACTGCAATCACATTCGAGGCTTTGTTCAATCTGTTTTGTGGCCATCATCTGCCGCACTAGTCTGTAGAGGAGCTTCGATTAGGGTAGCACCATCAACAAGTGCAGCTGCCTGTTTGAAAGCAGTGCAAGCCAGCAGCAATACCTGCATGAAACCCGCACAAGCACACAATAACAGTAGGCATCCAATTCCCTACAGACACCAGGTGACCTTGTAGTGCCAGCAGCATTGTGATATAGCTAGACAATGCTGAATAAAACAAAATAAAAATTGCCATAGTGTTTACTGATTTGCTTTAAGAGCTCTGCAAGCCACACTGCATTGTTCCATTCAGTCTACAGTTGTATCTGCTGTTTTGAGGCTGTGTGCCAAGCTTTTATTCATTCAAGAAACTCTCAAGTTGAGGTCCTTCTCATGCACTGCCACTTTTTGCAGTTTTTTCATCACGGTGATGCGCTTGCTTACAATTTGGTTTCAGGTAAAATGGCATCATGCAACTTTCTTCAGATGTAATAGCAGTGCTAGTGAGACATGTAGGTTCACAAAGCAATTTCAATGCTGCAGGAGTGACACCCAAGGCCATTTCTCAAGCCATGCATCCTCTCAGTCACAACATGCCTTCTTTGTGACCATATCAAGAGATTTTGATTGGGATATTGTAATTCAACGCAATGTATGTCTGCAGAGCTACACACGACGTCACAACTATGAACTCCAGCTGACACAAAATGAACGCACCACCGGTGCAATATCATTGATTGGAAAACTGGACACATCAATTTGTGCTTGACCGCTGCGCGATACATTTCCTAGAAAGCAATGGCAACGAAAGTGCACAGGATGAAGACGGTATCCCAAATGAAATTGCTGCTAAGCAGCAAGCTGCGATGCCAGATAGTAACGCTCATTAGTCGCAGTTATACGTTACCTCGTATACGTAATTAACGAGTCCAACGATCTGTCTTCTATGGAAATCAAGCAGCTTTGTTTAGTACCTTAAATAGAAGGGAACAAAGCGTACCGCAGTGAGCGCTGGCACGCCCGTAACGTGATGCTGTTCATCCAGCATCGGATGAATAGCAGGCGGCGTCACTTTCAGAATCGGACATTCGTGAGGAAAGGAACTCGGCAGGTGTCTGAAAGAGAGCAGAAAATATCACACCCGGCGTAACAGGCCCATGACCGCCTCGGCTGTCGATGGGGAAATTTCATGGGCTGGTTTCACTCACATTTCCAAACTGAAGGAGTTCCCGTCAGCGACGAACGGAACCCGGAACTCTTTGTCCGCTTCGACAACTACGATGCTGCGAGCAAGAAAATGCAAAAAGCATTGACCACAAACGCCACAAGCCAAGCAAAGACAAGAGGCGCTTCGTAACTCTGGCTTTTATTAACGACCATCAAAGATAACTTAAATTTTATGACTGTGACTGCGAATATGTGAATGAAGAGGTAAAACTGTAAGAAAGCCGCTCAAGCAAGCTGCACGGTCATGTAGTACTGTCGCACCGTGCACGCTAAGGTGACTGCACTGCACGCAGTGGAATCGTTCGAAACATCTGTACTGAGCACCCTCGAACGAGAAGCAACACACAGTTTGCGCTCGAGAAAGAGCATGTCGTGCACTGCTGTGTGCAAGAGGGCAACAATAAGCACAACAAAGCGCTGATCGACTCATCGAGCGAAAATGACAATCAACTGGCGCTCACTTGGGACAACAGGACCTGATGGAGGCTATCTGACGTTGTCGTTGGAGCAGTAATGGTGACGGTTGGCTCACTTCATTAGTCCTGCGACCGAAGATCGCTTGGAACATTACTGCCGCAACTAACTAGATGAAAAAATAATTTGAGGCAAATTTATCACAGCCGATTCAGAACAAACAGCACTCAACTGATCGCAATGGTGACATCATACGACGGCTCTCTCATATCCGTGACGTCACTCTTTCCTGTGCGTTATAACCGGTGACGCCCATTTTTTTTACCCAGCATTCACGTGAAAGGTCTGAAAAACAGCAGAAACGTGAAAAGTGTTTGCTGAAAAGTTTGAGGATTGGTCAGTGCGGCTTTTTCCACCAAGCGATGCATAGGAGTGACTCCTGTACTTGAAGTAAGGACCATTATCACTGCTCGGCGTTGCATACGCGTACCCAGCTTGCTCTTGTTCGTGCTAATGCCGAAACGTGCCTCCTCAAGTGCTGTGTGTCCGCATTTGAGGTTAGGCCTAGTATCTGACTGAAATCGCTAAAAATGGAGTTGTATCTTCATGTTTCGGCTCATATGCTCTGCTGTGTTCGTGCGAGAGACCATCGCTCACCCGACTGAGCCGTTTCGAAGCAGGTTATCTGTTATGGGGCTGCGGCGATCGGCCCGAATCTTGGTGGGGTCCACTGAAAACGTCACTGCACAAGCACGACGAAACAAGCACAGGGCTGGCATTTGATGTTGCTCTTCCGTCTTGTCCCGGCGATTCAACCGGGGATTTTGTGGCCGCCCTGCATGTTGCAGAGAACTCCGTTGGTAGGCGTATTAGACACCTCGGAAGCCCGCGGGATCGCTTTGAGCCTCGAAAAAGGAAAGCATTCAACTCCTTTGTTCTCGGAGGCCTTCTCGTCTGGGCGGCATTACCGATGTTTGTGCCTAGCACTTCAAAGTAGTACCAGAACGTTGCACTTTTTTGGCGGGCCACACACAGTATGTCCCACGTGCACCAAGCTTGGCGCAGCCCGCCTGCCAAGTCGTTTTTCTTAAAACGCGTTGCTCGCTAGCTCTGAAGAGACAGAAGCCCACTCACGATTGTTCTGTACAGAATACCCACTAGGCAGGAAGGAAAGTACCGAGAACAGCTCCTTTTAAGAACTCTACACGTAACAGGACAGGCTTCGTGTGGATATCAGCTTGCGCATTCTTTGAAAGCATCGACTTGTATCCCGTGTAATGTGTCTCATGCGCTATTCGACCGATAGGGCGGTCGATAATGCGGGTGGATGGTTGCCTTGCCTTACCGATTGATTGGCGAACACGTTGCAAAGAACGCTAGCACCGGCTCATATGTTGCAGAGCGAAATATCTGGCCAAGACACCCATCGACAAGTTGATCTCTGGCACACAGTATAAGCTTTCACAAGTTCTTGTTTTGACGTGTCCTTTGCAGCCCTGCTGCGTGTTGCAGGTCGTACCCAACCAGTTCGTGCACGTTTTCTGCAGTTGCGGTATTCGGTCTCGAAAATTTGGCAGTGCTGCTTTAAAGAATTCTGGTTACAAAGGGCCTAATTTTTTATGACTAGGCAGACATTCTCCTAAGGGTATTCCGCTTCTGTCAAGTTCCCTTCCCGTCTCTTAGACTGATGATGTAATGGAAATTGTATGGATATTGCTGATTGGGTTGTTTAATTGGTGCTAGTCAAGTTGCCTTCCTGTCTCTTGGACTTCTGTAATGAAAATTGTATGGATATTGCTGATTGGTCTGTTTAATTGTGGTGATAGTTAAGGGAGTGTCTTGTCATGTATTTAGGTCCGCAACTGCTGCAATTTTGGGGGCTATTACTGTAGTCGTTGTGGTGGGATTTGATTTGATTTATGGGTGTTAACGTCCCAAATCGACTCGGGCTATGAGGGACGCTGTTGTGAAGGGCTCTGGAATATTCGACCACCTGGGGTTCTTTAACATGCACTGACATCGCACAGTACACGGGCCTGTAGAATTTCGCCTCCATCGAAATTTGACCGCTGCGGCCGGGATCGAACCTGTGTCTTTCGGGCCAGCAGCCGAGCTCCATAACCACTCGGCCACCACGGCGGCTGTTGTGGTGGGATTAACGGAGGTAGTATCACATCATGTGCCTGTGTGATGCAAGCATATGCTTGCTTGTGCAAAGCACTGAGGCTGAGTTGTGTTTTGCTGTTTGTTATGCTGTTGTGTTATGCTGTTAGGCCATTGTAATTTTCATAGGACTTTATTGTTTGCTTGTGTTATGTTGAAGGTATTTCTGGCTTATATCTTGCAACTGCAGCTCCAGAAAGTTCCCGCAGGCTTGTTATGACTGTAAAATGGTTTGCTAATCTGCCATATTGCAAAAAAAATAAGATGCAAGCTGTTTGTAGGGTTCAGGTGAAAAAGCCTTATTTCAAGCACCTATAAATTGCTGATTAGTGCTGCTTAAAGAGAAATAGCAAACAAATCAACACGCTAGCTAGATGGATAGATGATTCATCAGAGACACTACCGGCATTTTTTGTGTGGTAAGGTGTCTATGTTGCCAAGAAAATGAAACTAAATTCCTGATATTCCCCTGCATTCAAGGATCCGTGAACCCGGGGAATGTTGTCATTTTTATGATGTGTCTGCTGTAGCTTTCCGGCCAATTGAAGTGCCACTTCTGACTATGAATGTTGAGAGCATGCGCTTCTGAACTTGCTGCTTTCAACGGCTACATGCAGGCCGAGTGCACAAAATGCGAGGCAGAAACTCGACATGTATTTGTGTCTTGTCTTTCTGTCCATGGTCATTTGACTCTTGGCTTCTTCGCTCCTCATATTTTGACGGTACTTGCTCACTGACGGCGACATGACATGCATGAGAAAGTGATGAACATCTATTGCAGACGGCGAAGAATACACATGACCAGGTGCAGTTGCAAGAATCTCAAGGAGTGTCGCCATGTGTGCTTTGCCTTAATGTAATTTTCTGGCGTGTGAAAGCTCAGCTTTCACTAAAAATTACATATCTGCTGTCACATGGACGGAGATGTACACTCGGGCAATGCACACCTCTTGCGTCTACACTCTTTATGCACCTCAATTCACTTTAAATCGTGCCATTGACCAGTCATTTGTCATATCGGCAACTAGTGTGGGAACTCTCTTCATGACCATGCTTAAGCCTTCAAAGACACACTGCACAAGATACCCTCCACTTCGAGCAGCGGCACCGCAGAGTTGGGACAAAAGGGCGCGACACATCTGGTGGTGGCATTGCTTCCCACGTGCATCTACACCCGCAGAGGATACGTGGGCAAACGTTGCCTTCTCCCAGTTTTGCATAATACTCCACAATCTGGTGTTTCCCGGCACCACTATACTCAGTTTCATACATATCAGGCAATGCCACCAAAGCAAGCGCTTCTTTTCATGCAGGCTAACCACAGTGACCACTGATATATTTCACTGCGGCAAATCTCAAGTACCATGAATGGCAACCTCCTGCACTTCGTTTTACCTCTTGCCATGTTTCCGCCCTGCAACTGATCGAGACTTCTAGAAGTAAGAGTGACATGTGGCGGTCTGATATGTGGCTCATAGGGCGAATCGCTCTTACTCCACCCGCACCTAAAATATCGTCCACACTCTGTGAACATTATAGTCAGAGGGCCCGAGCACTGAGTGCCTCGCAGTTTTGACTGTGATTTGCGGTGTTAACACGTTTTATACCGCTCTTTGTTTTCGTCTAAACACTCACTGAGGATTCGAGAAGAACAAATGATAACGTGGCGGACTAATATGGTTTCACGGACGGACTACATCCGCAGCCTCCGCAGTGCTGCCTGCCATGTATGAAACGGAGTATAAGTGAACTGACCACCAGTGTCTTTCAGTAGCACCTATGACTCTTCCTTTACCTCTGCTGTCATATGGAGAACCGAGAAAAGGACTCAAATGGGCATCTTTTACTGCGAACACAGACGTGGTAAATACAGTGTGAAAAACTTCAGCAGTCCCTTTAGCATTTCTTAGCTGCTCTTCTTGCAGTACCCCTGAATTACGTTGGAAGCAGTCCTGTCCAGGAGAGCTTTCGAGGAGACTTTCATGTTACACTGTATATGTCAGCATGGTTCTGTGTCCAAATAGTGAAGCATTGTTGTTGGAAGACTCATGCTGTTATTGCCTGTGGCTGCCTTGATGTCGGGGGCGTCTTTTGACAAACTCCTTTGGGTTGACTTGAAGGCTGCCTGCTGATGCAGCCAAGAATACTTTCATATAGTTAATTTGCATTAGAGAAAATAAACGATGCAGATTTTTTATTTTAAAGTGCTGAAGACTTTTCATTTTTTTTGTTAGTTCTTTCTGCATAGCCTTGTGGTTGAACTTCGTGCAAAAAATAAGCATAAATTTCTTCAGCTCGACCATTGTTATTGTTTTGTAATTACTTCACCTTGTTGATACAACAGCAGCATCGGTTTAGTGGCTATAGCGTTCGGCTGCAGAGTTCCTGAATCCTGGCTGCATTTCGATGGAGGTGAAATGCAAAAACATCCATATGCTGTGTGATGCTAGTGTTTGTCAAAGATTTAACCACAGGTTGTCTGAATTTATTCAGAGCCCTCCACTGCAGCATCTATCTTATAGCCTGTGTGCAGCTTTGGGATGTTAAGCCCTACATACCACTCATTGATGCTGTGCAGCCTTCAGCTGTTATGCAAATGCTCCTGGTGTGCATTTGAAAGTGCTTCATTACAATACTGTAGGGGTATGCTGTGGTTGTATTGCATATTGCTGGCTTACTGCTATTTGAAGGCAGTGCTGTTTTAAGCAAGGCCCAGTGCTGCTTTCATGAAGGGTCTTTTGCCCGTACTGTTATCCACCTCTCATTGCTGAGCAGACGGCTTTTAATTGCACAGAGGGCATAATTTGAGAAAGTGAGAAGTGCAGTTTATTTTGGATGTTCATGGTAGCTTAGAAAACAACCAGTGACGAATGAAAACTTTGCCGTTATCTTCCATTTATGAGGTAGGATTAGAAGGCCTTGGTGGGTCGGGTCATTGTAAAATCCTGCTAATGGGGTAGTTAGCTTTTAGCATACTCTTTTGAAGCACAGGGTGGCCTGGGACACAGTTTTTTGGGCTACTACAGATGCCATGGTTTACTTGTGTGTCTAGGATTTAGGATCGAAATTTAGGGTGCAGTAGGCCTGAGGGTCTTTTTGCAAGTGCAATCAACTCTGTGTGTGTTGTAAAAGCTGCCACTAATTATCTGCTTAGTTTTGCTGATTAATGTGTTGTCAGGCTGGGCATTTGGATTCCAAATGAACTGGCCACAAAAGTCTGGTGGGGAGGTGCGAGATTTACTACAATAGGTTAGCAGCTGCTGGTGCAGCAGAGGGTTAATGGAGGTCAGTGGTAAAGGCCTTTGTCGCAAGGCCGTTGATGGTGGTGATGAGAGAGCTGCCTTTGACAGCCGGCTTTGGTGGCACTTATTCTGTAGCCATAAAGGGTTCCTGCAGTATGGTAAGCACAGCCTAGTTTACTGTGTAGTGGCCAGTGGTGTTCGTGCTGATTCTTTTTTTTATCCTTGCCGTCACTGCACTGACGGTTATAGTGGTGGTGGCTGTTTCCTTTGCAACGGGTTGCTACTGCCTCTTAGTGTTGGAGAGGCAAAACGCATGAAGAAAAGAATGAGATGAGAAGCACCAAAGAATGAAATCACTTCAGGGTTCACTGTAAACTCATTGTGCTTTCATGATGTCGCGGTTTGCACTAAAGAGCATTGTGCTGCCTCTAAAACTGTAGATGCTACTTTGTGTTCAAAACCACTTTGTGGTCAGCTGGCCTGAAAAATTGTTGCCTCAGTGCTGTCTGCGTGCTGCGACAACTAACACATTCACATATTGTTTCTTTTTTCTCTCTCAGGGTGGGCAGCCCCATGAGAGCATGTAATGGTGAGGCCGCAGCCCCGCATGTGTGGTGAGCATGCCTGCCCCCAGCACCGCGGGCAGCAGCCCCAGCGCAAACAGCGCTGGCAGCGCCGCTGGCGGCAGCACCAATGGACTGGTGGTCTGCAACGAGGCCTGCGGTATCCGCGACGTCTGGGCCTCCAACCTCGAAGACGAGTTCCGCACCATCATACGCGTCGTCCAGAAGTACAACTATGTTGCCATGGTGAGTGCTATCAGTGCCATTCCTGCATGTTGTGCATGTATATTTGACGCATGGCTCTTTTTTTTTTTCACTGCTGTCTGGGTGGCTGGGACTTCTTGGGGCTTGTGCAGTGTGCAAATGATGTGCTGCAGGGGCAAGAGAGTCAGACCACCTCAGCTGCTGGGTTTTCAAAAATGCACACATGCACCCTCCTACATGTACAGAGCTGCGTACCATGACTCGAACACAGTCACTGCCATTATAGTTAGATTTTTATCTCAGCACATCATGTGCACTCTGCACACAAACTTGGAAGGTGCTGACCAGTGGTGCACTCTAGCTGTCTTATTGGAATACATGCAGTATTGCCATGCAGTTTGTTGCATCACATGAGTTGCCCCATGCACACTGTGGCCTTGACACCTGTTTTAGCTGACGCTATCTTTTTCAAGTAGTAAATGAGGCCACTTATGTGTGCTTTTCTTTGGTGTAGAGGGTTTTGTACTGGCTGCAGTAAAGTGTAGAATGTCTGCTTTCATGGTAGCTACTGGTGTGTTTGTTTGCTGTAGACAGAAAGCACAATTTTGTTTCACACTTGCCTTGAGTGCGTTGCATAAACATACTGGGCTTATCCTTGCTCCTTGCGGTGCTCTTCAAGAAATAGTTTCTATCAGCCAGTTGTGCCACTATTTTTAGGCGTGCTTTATTCAACTTAGTAATAAAATTTAGAGCATTTCAAATTTAAGGCTTGGTGTGATATTGCATGTTGTGTAACAGCTGTTGGCACTTCAGATAAGCGTGTCTTTAAAGGGAACATGAAATATTTACTGAGAAAAGGAGATGAAGTTATAAGTTGTCATCACTCGTCACTCTACCGTTAAGACATATGAGCTAGCGCCATTAATGCCAAAGATATTGGCGATTAAAAATGGTGCTGCTCCCCCCCCCCCCCTTTCCCAATTCATACATTTCAACATGCCAGAAAAAAAAAAAGAGAACGGATTGGAACTGTGCCCTGCCCGTGAATATGTTGCATGTTGATGTTTAGTTTGCCTGCACCTGGTGGGGGTACGATGCTGGTAGTCTGATACACTCCATGCAGCTTACTTACACATGTCTTTAGAAATAACGCGAGTTCAATGCCTTGCCAGTCACTGGCTCTGCAGCCAACAACACAGCCGGGCATATTCATCTCGGGCGAATGCAAAAGACAGGCTAATGACTCCGGAAACACCAACAGAAAAATGTGGCCATGGCAAATTGGAACCATGTTTGCGATTGTGTAGCTACATGAGCAGACAAATTTCGCACTACTGGAAGTGTGCCTGTGACGTGACTGTAGCGGCTGCAGCGAATGGCGGCGTCTGGTAGCTTGTTGCTGACCATGACATCACAGGCACTCGTAATGTACACACGCTATAAAATACTTACAAAAACAGCCATTACGTGAGGATCAGTTGTCCTGCAAATTTTAAAAATCGCTGTTTTTAAAAATTTATCACTGGCTCTGTTTCAAGGATACATACTTAGTGTAAATGCTCAACATACTCGTTCTGCGCATTGAGCACATATACCGGAAGTGTTAAAACTGTTTCATAGTCCCTGTAAGAGAAAAAGTGTGTATTGGGGAAGATATTTATGCAAAGTAACCAGATGACTAGAACCAATTTCTTATCTCTGACTGGATTTTTGAATGTGAAATTTTGTCCTGTCACCTTTCTTGTTGTTTGCTTTCCATAGTGCATTTAATTTTCTTGAGAAGCAATATTGGCTGCATCATTTGACAGTAAAACATATATTAGTGCTGCTCTCCACATGAAACTTTCCCTTGTGGTTCTTGTGAGTACTAGTGTACAGGAATGGTGTTTGGTATTGTGTTAAGGCACAGAGCAGCTAGTGTGAGCAATAAGGTACTGGAGTGGTGTCTTCTATTATGGCATAAAGCAGCCAAAATTTTTAGTGTTTTTTATTTGAAACGCTGCCGTGTAATCCATGTCGTGTAAGCAACAACGGGTGTGCCACGACTGCCTTGTGGTGTCATGCAATGCATCTGTCTTTACAAGATGGGAAGCACACGGTGAAAAAGTTGGGGTAGGCAAATATATTCACTGTGGGCTTTGGAGTTCAGCTTTGTGTTGTTAGCCATGTCATTTCCATCTTCTTTGAATAAGTGAAATCTGAAATCTCGGTCAATGCCTCTTAATAAACAGAAGTGTCCTGGCTGTGTGCATTTCCGCAGTCCTGCAAGAAAAGAAATGGGCGCTGCGCTGTTGCAGTTATTTTATCTTGGCTGTTAAGCATGTTAATGTAAGGTGTGTTCAAGATTTCTGTATGTTGTTTCTGCTGACAGTGGCCAGATATTGATGGTAGGATTGATTTGATTTGTTGGGATGTTTCATACTCAAGCTTTTGCTATCTACGCCTAGAAGATATTTAGTTATGGGAGTTTACAGTAGGTAATGCCTTGGTTGTGCACCAGGAGTGTTTGGATTTTATTGGTGCTGGCTGTGCTGGTGCTGGCCACACTAATTTGTGGCTGTTTCATTGTCTATTTCTTAAGAATGCTCTGTTACAATAAGGAAGCTGCAAATTATCGAGATGAGTTATTTCTACATTACTGGAATGTGTGAAGAGGGCAGTAGGTAATTGTGGCTTGCATTGCAGTCATCCAGTTTTTATTTCTTGCTTAAAACATTACTGTAAACTGCGATTAGCCTGAAAGATTTGTATAACAGTGAGTGATAGGTTGGTTTATGGTTGGTTTATGGGGGTTTAACGTCCCAAAGCGACTCAGGCTATGAGAGACGCCGTAGTGAAGGGCTCCGGAAATTTCGACCACCTGGGGTTCTTTAATCCTGAAAGATTTGTATAATTGTGAGTGATAGGTTGGTTTATGGTTGGTTTATGGGGGTTTAACGTCCCAAAGCGACTCAGGCTATGAGAGACGCCGTAGTGAAGGGCTCCGGAAATTTCGACCACCTGGGGTTCTGCATCACACTACAGTAGAGTCTCGGTGATACGAACTTCGTGTTGATACGAATTCGCGAAATTCCCCGGCCAGAGTGCATTGTGTACAATGTGCGGAATTTCGGATGTTCCGAATTCTCTCCCTCGCCTCTACGGATGATACGAACGCTCGAGCCGCGACCGCACCCTCGAGCACTAAGTGCTGCCTGCACATCGCCGATGTCGCGATCGCTAATAGCGCTGTGCGCACCACGCGTAGTGAGCGGCGGTGCGCGGCCCGCACATCGCCAAAGTCAAGATTGCTAATCGCGCGGTACGCACCGTGCGTAGTGAGTGGCGGTGCCCGGCGGGCACATCGCCAAAGTCCCAATCGCTAATCGTGCGATACGCACCGCGAATAGTGAGGTGTGGCTGCACAGCAGTGAATAAATCCTGTCAGCCGTAAACAGTTCGGTGTGAAGGCATTTTTCATGCTTCTGCATACAATTTTTGTTCGTTTGGATGATACAAAATTTCGGGTGACACGAATTTTTTCGTGGCCCCGTGAGATTCGTATCACCGAGATTCTACTGTAATTCAGTAGTGGGTTGTGCTGGAGCAATGATGCAGCTGTGAACTAGGCCCAAGCTTTGTTTTTGCGCCTTTTCATACGTATAGGCTTTCTTTGTGTTTGTGGTAGCTGTGAAGCAGCGTTTGGTCAGGCAAGAGAACATAGTGAGTTTTGCTGCAATTTTTAAAGTGGCTGTTTGTGTTGCAGTGGAATGCTCTAGTGGTCACTGCAGGTGGCACCATACGTATTGCCAGCTTGGGCGCACAGACAATGCTAATGTGATGGGCTGCAGTGTGAAACCTTCAGCAGCCATGGTGCATCAGGTGTGACCATACACCTGGCAGGTCACGGATGATCCAAGATCCATCTTTGAAGTGGGCTTTGGCTGCTGTCATCATGGTCGTCATCCGAATTGGATGTTGCTGACTGCTGCTGTTCAAAGGGCAACTGAAACGGCACAAAAACCAGAAAAGGAAGAATTCCTTATATTGAAATTTGGCGATTGCTAATGCCGGGTGAACTCCTATTGGTCACTCAGTGGGATTGGGGAGGCTAAAGATGCGATTGAGCCACAAAAGGAACAGTGCGAAGGCGGTGCGTTCACCTCGGACTGACACGATGAGCGATGGCACATAGTCGTAAGAGGGTGAGGGCTCTAAGTGTTTGAGGCATTAGGCGTGGTTCTGTCTTCCTTTACTTTTTGCTTTGTCGTCGCTCTCTGCGCTGTCGCCTTGTGCTGTTCTCGCCAAAGTGCCATAACACTTGCACACAACTGGCGCTTGGCAAAGCCAAGCTAAAGACCTCTACACTTGCACTCTTTGTCGCAGGAGAGGCGCACCTAGCAACAAAAATCTTCGCGGAACGCTTCAGGCAGCGGCCAGCACTTCTCTTAGTTTCAATTTCCCCACGGGCCGATCACTTCAAGCTATTGCACCTGTGCCAAAGGGACCCTGGTTTCATTAGGTTGCTCTGCCATGAGCAGCCAAAAGTGAGAGAGGCCCATGCCTTGTAGGTTTTTTGCATAGTTTCAGTTGCTCTTTGGGAGGGAGACAAAATGCTGTTGTGCTGTGTGCCTGATGCTAACGTTGAATAGATTGTTGCCTTTGTATTCTTAGTTTAGTTTGCACTGCATATGAATGCAAATGATTCCTCTGTTTTGCTTCTTTAGCACAAAGGCCACTTTGCCAAATGTATGGCTGGCAATTGTGAAACTATAAACTTTGGATGTAATGATGTGGTCAATGTTTTTGTAAAGGAAAATTGAAGATGTTTGTTGTACTGCATTAAACCTCGTTGTAGCAAAATTTCACCATTAGAATAATGAATGTAATCAAGGAAATGTAATTACCTTATTATTATTATTATGTTAACGATGATATTTAAAACTTTTCGGCATCCACTCTGGAGTCACGCTCTTAGTTTCCTTGACAGTGTGCACCACTGCTGCATGGATGCTTCTTAGATATCTTTTCCTGTTTGGTTACAGATTGTTGTGTAAATTTTTTTCATATTCTGTTTAACATGTTGATTGGAGCTAATATCGTGAGAAAGAGAATTTCCTGTTCTAAAATTTAATACATACTACAGTCAAACCTCGATATAACGAACACACATATAATGAATTATTGAATATATCGAACTCTTCCGAAATATTTTTGTCAAACACATGTATTTTTAACTTCCTGTAGTGAACGCGGATCGGCATAAAACGGATATAACGAACTTCGCGACGCCAAGCCCTACCTCACTTTAATAGCAGGCGGCAGGCTTCGTTGCACTACAAGTGTGTTGTGCGGCGCAGCAAATGTTCAGGACTACTCGCAGGCGCTGACAGCGCCATGAGCACCACAGATGCCACGTCGGCATCGAGAGTTGACAGTCAAAGAAATCGTCCGCATCTCACAACCGCTGACAGCGCCGCTTCAGCAGCGGCGGCAGCGGCGTGGCTGTCGTAGCATTTTGTGGAGGATCTGTCGGTGGTCGTGTCGAGTGTGGTGCGCGGGTGTGTGTGGTGCTGTGATGACGGTGAACGTGAAAAAAAGAGGCACAAGCACAAGAGACCACGCGGACAAGTGCACAGAGTCTTCGGCCCCCTGCATTCAGCGACGTGGAGTAGGCGCTCTACAAATGGTTTTTAATGTCGGAGCTCGGAACATACCAGCGTCGGGGCCAATGCTTCAACAAAAAGCGAAAGACTTTGCCTGTATCGTCGGTGCCGAAAACCTCATCATCAGCTCCGGATGGCTGCAAAGGCATGCTATGACATCGTGGGCAAAATGATCTCTGGCAGAAGTGAGACGGCTAACTACTAGAGCATCAGGAAGTGGTTGGAAGAGGACTGTCCACAAATCCTTGCAAAATATCAGCCCAAGGACATCTTTAATGTGGACGAAACAGGTCTATTTTGGCAGATGCTACCCAGGCATACCCTTGACGCACGTGGAGAGCCTTGCCATGGCGGGAAGCAAGAGAAGGCCTGGATCACTGTTTTGCTTGCTGCCAACATGGAAGGCACTGTGAAATTGTGACTTTTCATCATCGGGAGATTTAAAACCCCGAGATGCATGAAAGGGTGCCGCATACTCCCTGTAGAGTATGCTTCCAACAAGAAATGTTGTATGACGCGTGAACTTTTCGCGAAGTGGCTGCATGCTTGGGACTGCGAGCGTGTGCGCAAGGGCCGCAAGTGTGTGTCCTTGTTGATAGCTGTACCGCGCACAACACAGATGTTGCACTCAATAACATAGAAGTTTGCTTTCTTCCGCCTAACTCTACAGCCAAGCTGCAGCCTTTAGATCAGGGCGTCATCAGGGCCTTCAAGGCAGTTTACAAGAGGAGACTGATTGACACTCTTCGAGTGAAGCTTCGTATGAAGCAGGAATTGAAGTCCGACCTGCTGGGAGCAATCCAGATGCTTAAAGTGGCATGCTTTCGGCACGCAGGTTTTGTTCCAGCAAAGGCCTGTGCATCAAGTCACTATGGTGATGATCCCAACGGAGCAGAAGCAGAGCTCTGCGAGCTCGATGAGTCCTGGAACGATTTTTCGCATTTTGTTGGTGACATGCCCGCAACAATGACTGTAGAAGACTTTGTAGGTGGCGACGACATCGCAGCGACCACGGCTGTACTGATGGACGCCGAAAACGCTGCGGAAGTCTCTGAACATCCCGCAGACAAAGCTCAGGCTGACCCTGCAGACAATGGGAACATTCCGATTTCACAAGAAGTGCTTGCTGCATTGGATTTACTGCGCTGCCACTGCAGTGCTATTGAGGGCAGTGGGTTTGCCCTTGTTGAGTGTCCACAAACTGTGAAACAGGGCTTGATACAGAACGCAATCGAAACAAAAAAGCAGGCCGCGATAACGCAGTTCTTTGCTCGTAAATAAATGGACGTGACCCAAGTAAGCACCCTCCGAGTTGATGTGCCTTCTCTGATTGACTTTTGCTGCTCTTGCATGTATTTTTTACAAAATTTTATATTACGAATTATCGATATAGCGAACTATTTTCCGATTTTTTAACTGTTCGTTATAACGAGGTTTCACTGTAGATATATATTTTAGAATGAAGTATGCTCTGTTCAAGGCAAAAAAATATAACTCTACCAAAAAACTACTACTATTCCCGTGGGCAAAAACGTGTTAATAAATTGCTGCCTTTCAACTTTGATGAGATGAGGTTTACTTCGTAATGTTAAGCCGCCACTGTGGCTCATTGGTTATGGCGCTCGGCTGTTGATTTGAGAGACGCGGGTTTGATCCCGGCCGTGGTGGTCGAATTTCGATGGAGGGAAAATTCTTGAGGCCCGTGTGCCTTGCGATGTCATTGCACATTAAAAACCCAGGTGGTCTAAATTTCCAGAGCCCTTCACTACGGCATCCCTCATAGCCTGAGTCGCTTTGGGACGCTAAACCCCCATAAACCATAAACCACAACACTTTTCCAAACCCTTGTCTTGATATGTGTGGGTAACTAATTAGCAATTCGGCATGTGCTGTACCTCTGATGCACTTCTACTTAATGATTTGCCTAAACTGATTTGCTTTTTTGTAACAATTTGATGCCTTTGAAAAAGAGAGAAGGCTAATAAGATTACCATGCATTATGTGTGGTATTCATTGGGTTAGGGTAAGGGTGAGAGCTTGTCAAGCTGCAATCCTAGACTTTTCCTCAGACTGCCTCACATTGTTCTTTATGCAAAGTAAAGACATTACGTATTTGCAGTGCTTTCGAACTGAAATCTGATTGCTCTAGCCAAGGTGATAAATCTTGATATACACATTCAGTTGCTTGTGTATGCATGTATGTATGTGTGCATGCCATGAAAGCTAGCAATGAAAAAGGGATGTGGGACAGCTTACTTTATGTTCTGTTGCTGCCGAGTTTCTGCGATGCCTTTACTGCAGTTTGAACGTGACAAAACTTGGTATGTGTACTGCAAAAATTTGTGTAAGGGCCACTCTCCCCGATGTGGCAGCTAATAATTAAAAAAAAAAAGCTGGTGAAGAGCATTGACATTCCATTTTGTATAGTTCTCTTTGTGGCGCATTCCTTGGGTGCTTCAAGAAGTCTTAAAATTTGTCTTAAAACGATGGTTTTCCCACAAATTGTACACATAATCTGGGTTCCACTGTAGTCAGAAAAATTGAGCGGAAAAATTCACCTTCTGCAAGGGCTGAACTGCATTAAAATCCTTGTAAAAAGCTCTCCAGCTGTTACAACGCCTATGTAATTCAACACTCTGAGACAACTGTTTGCAGTAGTGACTGCACTGTTCGTGACGCTACACAGTGCTGCCCTCTGTGCAAAGAGACACGAATGATGCAAGCACTGATTTGTGGTGCTGCATGCAGAGGACGTGACAAATCCGACGTGCAGCAAATGATGCCACTCCCTTTTGCTGCTCGATCCTCCTTGTTACTCCAGTGCCCCAGAAATAGGGAAGCATGTCCATTGCAGCCGTTGCACAAGCGTATGTTGTATACAGCATTCTGTATTTCCGCTGCCCTGGGCTCCCAAATGTATTAATTTTTAGAACTGTTCCTCATGGCCTTTTACTGTATTCTTAAAGGTTATAACCTTTTCATGTCCAAAGTGATTGTGATTAAGTGTGATGAGTAATGATTTCTCAAGGTAAAGCAGTGATTTTTTTTTTTTTTTTTGCCTTGCAGTTTTTCTCTGATTATAAAGACATTACTGAGGAAGCTTTACCAAAGGGAATGGGCTCATGAATGGCTCCTGCCTTTCTGCTTCCATTTTTTGTGGTGCTTAGTGTTCCACCTAAATGCGAGAGCTACATAGGCCACTGCAGCATGCAGTGAAAGGAAGAACTGTTCTTTGCTGTATCTGAGCTTCCTCGTCGTGCAGTAGATATTTTTTTTTTTGACCACTTTGTGGGCATAGTGCAATGTGAGCTTGTTGTTCCCTCGCGCCACTCGATGGGTGTGAACTGTGCATGTGTGCAATGCAGGACACCGAGTTCCCAGGAGTGGTGGCCCGGCCCATTGGGGAGTTTCGCAGTACGGCCGACTACCAGTACCAGCTGCTGCGCTGCAATGTGGACCTGCTCAAGATCATCCAGCTGGGTCTCACGTTTCTCGACGAACAGGGCAACACGCCTCCAAATTACTCCACCTGGCAGTTCAACTTCAAGTTCAGCCTCACGTGAGTGGATGGAGGCGCACAGGTGGTCTAAGGCCTCCTCGACTACTTGCAGAACTACAGTAGCACACAGTTCTTAGTGACTGTATTTAACGAATGGTCCCATGAAAACGCCCACATCATAGTAAATTCATTTGGTGAAAAGCTGGGAGTGGTCGTCAAACGACAGTTCTTCACAATTCCATGAGATGGTTAGCGCATTACTGCATGCACACTCGGGAATTTCAATCAGGTTCCTGTCGAATTTCGATGAAGGCGGAATTCTAGAAGCCCGTGTACTGTGCGATGTCAGTGCAGATTAAAGATCCCCATCCACAGGATAGCCGTTTGGAAAGAGCTTGCAAGCTTTCTGTCGTGTCACAGCAGCCTTCACACGCACTGGGAACTCAATTGCCACTACACTGCCAAGTTTCGTTTCTCGAGTATGCCCCAGGTGGTCGAAATTTCTGGAGCCCTTAACTATGGCGTCTCTCATAGCCTGAGTCACTTTGGGACGTTACACCACCATAAACCAAACTGTCAGGAATGTCAATGTAGAAGTGCTCCAAAATTGTTTGCCGTCATGATGGTGTGACAAGGTAGTAGTAGAGCCTCCTTATAAGCGGTGTTGTTGTGTGTGAAGAGGTTTTACCATACAAACTTGCGGACAGCAGGTGACGAGTACGCAGTTTCAGTATGCCGCGATAATGGAAGAACCACAGGGCAGGAATCAAGGGAAACGTGTCGAGGCTGGAACGGCGAGACACCTAAAAAAAAAAAATAGCGACATGTTCATCAGCATCCAAGCGGTGTAGGCTGTGCTTGGCTGGCTTACCTGTGCACAGCTGATAGCTGTCGTTGCTACAGTCAGCACGAACATCAGAAAAGCGAGGCCGAAACTATGCAGCCAGGCTATTTTTCGGCACCAGGGAGGCTGTGCCCTTTGATGATGGCCACACCTGCCATTGCGTGGGAGTTAGAGGTTCGTGGGGAACACTGCACTGTGAAATTCAGACTTTGGGAGGATGTTTGGACGATCGCATGCTGTTCTGGTCGCACTTCGACACAGGAGCCATCGGTAGCCAGTCTGAATTAACCGGTGTGAGTCCAGTTTCATTCAGATTGACGAGTTTACAACACCATAAACATACACAAACATACTTAAACATACATGCCATTGGCCGGGACCACGCTGGCAGAGTTATCCGGATTTACGACTTAACAGGGTTCAAATGAACACAATTTAATGTGTAGTGAAGATGACACTTTTCATGAAACTGCGACCTTCGTTCCAAAGGGGGAAAAAAAAATCAACTGAATCATCACACTCATTCGTTGCAGGGAAGACATGTATGCACAGGACTCCATCGACTTGCTCACCAACTCTGGCATCCAGTTCAAGAAGCACGACGAGGAGGGCATCGATCCGTACGAGTTTGCACAACTGCTTATGACCTCGGGAGTGGTTCTCTCCGAGAATGTCAAGTGGCTCTCATTTCATAGGTAAGTGGGTTGTCATCCTGGTGTAGCACTGTCATTGGCTGGGCGTTGCTGATGCGTAATTTCCTTGTGCTGCACATGCGCAGCGGCTACGACTTTGGCTACATGCTAAAGTTGCTGACGGACCAGAACCTGCCTTCGGAGGAGTCCGAGTTCTTTGAGTTGCTGCGAATCTACTTTCCGGCCATCTACGATGTCAAGTACCTCATGAAGAGTTGTAAAAACCTCAAGGGAGGCCTGCAGGAGGTGGCTGAGCAGCTGGAGGTGAGAACCATTGCACAATACCCTTGGGCACAAGGGGACAGGATGTGGGAGTACTGATGCTAAATTTCAAAGTTCAGATATCTGCTTGGTTCGGCCTTCATGGATGCACAGTTTACCTACAAAGGTTTTAGTTTTGTTCAGAGATTGGGCTTATTTTGTGGCCTCTTTAGGTTGCTTGCATGTCTGAGGTTTGCGAGCCTTTGCTATCAGAGGCCATTTTTGCTAGGGTGCCTGATAGTTTTGAAGGCCTTGGTACTGATAAGTGATTATTCTTTTCCTTGTGACTACCTGCTTTGACCAGAAGCGTGAGCTAAGTATTTGCCGCCACTTGACTCAAGATGTTTAAGATTTCTATCTTTATGTTAATCAAACCATCTACAGTAGGCGACGGGTAATTCGGACTTGTAGGATATTTCGGACCTCGATGAGGCACCGTCAGTCACCCCATAGAAGTGCATACATATTCGCGACAGATATTTCGGACTTCAAAAGTTTGAAAGTTCGATTTCTCGGACTAATTTCAGTCGCCTGCGGGCCGAAATCGGCCATTTTATCGGCTTTTCGCCGGCGCAAAAGGCGCCATCTTGGATTGAGGTGGATTTATGCTGCAGTTGGCTTGGCTTGACACTTTCGGTACCTTATTGTTGCCAGTAGAGGTCCCTGCTATCTCTGACACTTCAAGGTGGCAGTCGGATTGTCATCGCCGCCAACTTGCTTTCGTCGCCGACGTTGTCGCGGGCAGTTATCGCTTGTCCCATACGTTGAAAATTGGTTGTTGGGGGAAGGAAATTGTGCAGGAGCTATCTCACATCTCGGCGGGAAGGGATAAAGGAGGGACTGAGAGAAGAAAGGAAGAAAGAGGTGCCGTAATGGAGGGCTCCGGAATAATTTCGACCACCTGGGGATCTTTAACATGCACTGACATCGTACAGCACACGGGTGCCTTTGCGTTTCGCCTCCATCGAAACGCGGCCATTGCAGTCGGGTTCCAACCCGGGTACTCCGGATCAGTAGCCGAGCGCCCTAAACACTGAGCCACCGCGGCGGGTCTCATACGTTCGCCATTTGCCGTTTCATCACTTGGGTTTCTCTGACCACGTTGACCGAGTGGCGCTCAGTCTTCACAAAGTTACATCTGTTTGCCATTTTATGATTGCGTCCGGCGGTTTCGCCGCATTGAAAAAGTGCCTTATCTTTGTGTGTGTTTAACGAGCGGTGTGCTGCAGACTTAGGTTGTGGACAACATGGCCCCGCCGGGTCCGTCAAAGAAGCGTGGGAAGTATTCCAACTAAATGCGGTGACCTTGCTGTCTAGCGTGTACAGTGAAAGCACAACCTTGGCACAAATACAGGCGCAAATCGTTGCCAGCAAGAGAAATTTGTCGCAAGGTAAAATCAGTGACATTTTTAAGCCGTATCTCAAAAAGTGGTGTTTTTTTTTGTACTTCAGATTTTTCGGACTGTTCAATTATTCGGACCATTTTACGGGTCCCTTCGAGTCCGAAAAATCGGTCGGCGACTGTATATAAAATGCTCATTTCAGAATTGTGTGTAAAATACATAATTTGCATTTTAACTGGTGAATGTGTCTTCATGTTCAAACTTGTTCCACTTTTGGTATGTGGAATAAAATGAAGGAGTGGGAAGGACTCTGTTGGTGTCCTCTCCTGTAGAAAAAAAAAAGGAGGCCGCAGTGTGGCTTTGTATTGTTTGTACTTTTATTGTGAATTTTTGTTTGAAGATTGCATGCTTTCATATTCATTTCCTGTGTTTTTAGAATTAGAACTTCTGAATACCCTGCAATTAATACTGATTGCTATCATTGCATTTAGCCATGCTCATTAGTAGAGGGACCCTTCTAGCAGCTGGTAACTTGCAAACAGTTTATAAATCGTGATTAAGCATACACGAGTGTTTAACTGTTACTGAGTTTAAAAATTTCAGTTAACCCTGACCCAGAGCACCGATAGAAGTATAGCCTCCATTATTTTCTGTCTTTTTTTCAACGAGCGCTACTGCCACAGCAGCTTTCCTAGTCCTAATTTTTTTTTTTTATCAAGGCGGTGGGTGATGCCTTTATTGTATTTTCATGCTGAGGAACATTTTTCCTGACTGTTTTTGCAGCACACAAATAATCTTTCATAAAAAGCTGTACAAGAGCTTGCGAGCATGGAAACAGTATCAAAAAAGCTGTGACCAGATGCTCAAGCTAAACACGCATCTGTTGAATGAATCGCTGTGGTTCTGTAAGCTGTTCAGCTGTAGCGTATGCAAGCAATTACGGTTTTCAGGAATTAAATGCAGTGCCACATGAGTGGTTAGTAATTGAGAATAATGAGATGGCCAACTGCCGTCGAATTGAATGCCAGTTCTTGGATTCACTCAAAGGTGAAAATGTTATTGTCATGACTGTGGCAGTTGAGGATGCTCATTACTGAAAGATTTGAAGTGCATGCATCTGTGGGCGGGATTTGTGGAAGGGGGTCGTTGTTAGGGAGCATGGATGAATGTTGCTAAACCCCTCTGAGCACCTGTTGGGCATTTCATTGCAGCTCGAACGAATCGGGCCACAACACCAGGCGGGCAGTGACAGCTTGCTCACAGGCGCGGCATTCTTCAAGATGCGAGAAGTAAGTGCTCCCCCGATGCAGGCTAGAATTCGCAGTCACCTTAGCCTCAGCCGCCAGTTCCTGGCTGGTAGGGGCACAGGAGATGCTCCTCTGTTTCGTGGGCGGAGCACCCCTTGACAGGACTTTCAAATTCTCTGTTTTGTATACCTTTCATTTCATTTGTTGCCTAAAAAATTTATGTAACATGCTCAAAAAAAAAAAAAATGCGTGGTGCAGTGTGTGTCAGGAACACTTTTCTCTGGAGGCTCTCTGAAGATGAGAGAGTGTTGTTTTGCAATAAAATGCTGAGTACAAAAAAAAAAACAAAGGACATACGTCATTTGCTTATTTTCTCTGAATGTTTTAGGTGTGCATTGAGCAATTTCGTTGCTCTTGTGTCAAGGACCAGTGACCAGTTTGAAAGTGAAGCTCGTGTCGTGCTAAGATTCCGACACTGCGAGTTTGGCAGAAAATGCCCAGTCAGATAAGCTGATAGGTTTGCTTTCAGTGTGTCTAGGAATGTGAAGGAAAAATTGTGGATTATTTGGTGCTCAGCACATTTTTAAATGTTGGTATCCACTATTTATGGTATAAGAGAACCCTGTAGAAAGTGACGCTTTTGTGTTTAATTTTTTTTTTTCAGCGAGTGTCAAATTACCTGCTTATCAAGTAGCCACACACACCTTAACTTATAACCTAACCATAACCTAAACATAACCATATGACCACCGTGTTGTGGTATCCTGCTTAAAATAGATGCATGCACAGGCATAACCTAGCAAATAGTATTTTTTTTTGTACCAGTTTTGGAGCATAAATATATTGCAACAAGAGCTAAGGTGCAGTTAGACACTTCAGGTGACTCGGTGCCACTTGCATGGCTGCCAAGAAGGTCTCCATTCTGATGCACTAGCAGCATAAAAAATGGGGGATAATTACAGTGCAGTGCAGTACTTGAAACGATACTGAGAAAACCGAAACCGGAAAATCCTATTGTTATAACTGATTATCGTTATATGTGAACCAGCAGAAAAAAAAAAGTGAAGAGAACACACCGATGTATTTCTCCATTCATGTTGCCACCCGTGCTCCTGTAAAGGGTGCACAGCATTGTGGTGCTCTGCCAAGTTCGCGGAGCCAGTCGCTCCCACCCCCTCCCTCTCAGCTCCTGTCAAAAGATAAGCAGGCCATGCTGTTATCGGCGCACAGCATCTTGGTGCGCTGCCAAGGGCTGGCTGCGGACAGCGCAAAGCGGAGAATGCACTAGAAAAGCCAACACTAAAAAAAAAAGTAAAATCGCTACATTTGCTTGAGAGACAGCAGCCTTGTGCGGCATTGGCTGCTCCCTCCAGCTGTGACCATAGCGCTTGGTCCCCAAGTGGGGTAGGCAACGCTCCCTCACAGATTTTGCCACAGCCAGTCCGTTCCCAGAGCTTTTGGGGCATTCGCTTCAAAGTATTTTATTTTTATCAAACTACACCATCCAGGCGGCCAGAATCCTATCGTTGTATCCGTTATTTTGCGGATAATTGTATTGTTTTATTCGGTTTATTTTTACATAGTGGCAATAGGAGAATTGGTAAATCTAAAGAATTTGATCATTATAAGTGGTATATCGTTATATCTAGTATCGTAAGTGGATTGCACTGTATTTACGAACAGCTCTGTCAAGCACATGCAGGCATCCTGAATGCACTGCACAGGAAGCTGGTATCTCAAACACATGCACCTCCATGAGCACTGGTTTCCTTTTATATGTAATGCTGCTTGTCTTTTTTTTTGCGCTCGTATCGTAGGGTAGTTTCATGCTCCATTCATTCTTGCTGCTTGAGACTGACTGTTCAAATGCTTGGTGCAGCATGCTTCTTGGCACAAAGTGGCGAAAGACCTAGTCAGGTGTAGAGAAAAAAAGGAATTTTGCACTCCTTGATGGAATGCTGAGATAGGACACTTCAGGCGCTTGATGGATGTGCTGGATTGTACAGCCGTTGGTGAACCTATGGCAAACTACCGCAACACGCAAGTGATAAAGGAGAGCGCTGTATGGCAAGGCGAAGGCTTGCCTGCTCAACTTGCAGATAAGCAGAATTTGGTGCGTGATAAATATGCACTTGTGGTGAGGTTACACTTATGGATATATTGGTCCGAAATTTGCATCCTTAGATCTTCACTTTGAGGTTTGACTACTGTAGCCACATAGGTGCTCTGGAGGCGTGTGAGGGAAAGGCAAGGCAAAGGGAAGGAGTGGCCGGTGGCGAGCACAAGAGCAGCAGCAGGTGCTGAGCACGAACTTCTGCATAAGGGGCATGATAAAGAAAATGAAGCAAGTGCATGAGAGAGCTTCAGAAGTACAGTACACTTTCTTTAAGGTAAACTTGGAAGATACAACAAAAACTCGTTAGCTATGTCCCCAGAACCTGAAAGGTGTTTCTAAATACCTTATAAACGCACGTAAGGGCTGCACTTCTTTTCGAGATTCGAGGGCCAATTTTCGGTGTGCGGTCCATACACGCAATGTGCGAAAAAAAAGTTTTTTTTAAAGTAAAAACACACCAGTCAGGGAATGAGCGGCATTTATTCTACGTTCAGTCGTCACACGCGGAGTCTTCAGACTCCGAGCTTGTGCTGTGCTCTAATGCATGCTGACCCCACAAGAAGTCGCGCAGCATGTCCGCTGTCAGCGCGAGCCATTGTTCCGCACTTCGATCACATAGCAGAGCAGCTCTTCTTCCAGTTCGGGAAACTGCACGGCTTGCCTCAGAAGGTGCGCTTTTTGCAGCTTGTGTTCCTCAATGCATCTCTTTGATTGTGCCATCGTCAGACGCACTTCTAAGCCACGTCGAATTTCTTGCCTACCGCACGCTTGCAGTGTTCGAGAGTAAACTCCCAGCCGAGTAGCTATTAAGGTGCTTGCCCATCGTGCTAAAATTGCAACCCTTGGCAGCAGCACACGAATGCCACAACTACGGTGAACTAACACGCTACAACATCACAACTCCCGTGCCTTTGACAGCCACAAAAACCTGGCGCTGGTGAAACTGACATGGATAGCGGTAGCTTGCGGCGAAAGAAAAACTTGGTGATGATGATGATGATGCACGGCCATGGTCGCCATCCGTGGGTGGTTGGTACCTGGATGCTCCTAAGCGCGTGCATGGCCTCCGTGACCGTTGCTTGCAGCCAGAGCTGATCAAAAAGCCATGGCGCGTGCATTTTGAAGGATATTCCCACGTGGGTCGTGCAAAGTTCGGGTGCAACCCTTACACGGATTTTTAAAAAAATTTTCTTTGGGAAAAATGGTGCAGCTCTTGCACGCATTTATACAGTATGTTGCGTTGTCAAATGTTATTGTAGTGAAAAGATAATTATAAAAAGAATTCATTGCAGCTTGCATGACTATAAGCAGTGGAGTGAATGAATGTCTGGTGTGGTTGACAGCAGTGGTATGACAACACAAGATCCACTGGGAAACAGCATTGGCCAGGTTTTTATTTAACTGCCCTTTTTTTTCTTTTCCGCGGCAACTACTGTTTGGTCGAGATCGTGTTTGCTGGTTTCCCTCCGGCTCCAAGCGTGCCCCACCAGGTAGCTTGCATGGCAGCTTTGAGATCACACGATTGTCTTCTTTGTGGTGCGGCTGGTTCCAACTATGAGCAGGTGCACAACCATCTAATGCTTCGGAGATACATGCAGTGCGGAGGCTGACCATGTCGGGTATCTGTGCTTCCATGTTACTTGCTGTGGTAGTCTTGGGTAGATACAAAAAAATGCGGTGTGATTCCATGCTGATCGAAAATTTGTATGGGAATTTGTACCCAGACTGTCTTTCCTCCAACTGGTAAAAGCTCGAGTTCACAAGCCACATTTATACACCTCTGGCATGAAAACTAGGGAGAGCTTGTTATATATTTCTTTTTGATTTTTTTGAGAGAGCTGTGTGGAGTTGGCATGGTGGTTACTGCAAAAGTTACTGTTAACCAAGAAAACATGCACAGCAGTTCATATGAACTCTTACCTTACCGTGCCCATTGATCATTGTTAGCCTGTTAACGGCGATTTCGTGCACCGATTTCAGAACCTTCCGCGTTGCTTATTGGCATGCTGCAAGTCTGGCTTGTAGTCAAAGAGCCGAAGTTTCGTTCCCAACGTAGTTTTGTTTTTCTCGTGAGGTGGAAGTTTTTAATGCTCTGACTTGATAACATGGTACCGCGCTCATTGCCAGCTAACAATGACTTTGGAGCCTTCTGCTTTGCTTACGGGCACGCTGCGTTATCCGGCTTGTAATCAGGTTAATGAAATTTCCTTTTTAATGTAGTTCTTTTTTTCCGGCAAGGCGGCATTTTTTGAACGCGCTCCGAAGATGCGGTAGCATCCAAGTTGCTTGGCAGTCGCCGCATGCGTGACACACACTCTAAAACATCGCACATCTCAGTTCTCCACTTTGTCTGTGGTTTATTTTATCGATGACATGAGCAGCAGTGACTAGAAGGTGCTGACTTTTCGGCAGGATTCAGTTCTGATACCGGCGACGACAAAAACCAGCTCAGAACATAGGCCGTCGCGCTGCAGTGCCCAACTGTAGGGTTTACAGTTATTCTTTTTTAGCAAGAATACTGTTTCAAGATAAAAGCTTGATATTTTCACAGATAGTGGCCAACAGAATACGTAACATTTTTCATATTTCACGAAATTCTAACATATTTTTTAGATACAAGCTTGGCTTTACAAGCTTTTATTTTTTTTTTACAGTTCTCCATAAAATCTTGTTTTTGGAAAATAAAAATTTCTGTTGCAAAGCGCAAATCGTTATTCAGTCTTATATGCCCAAAAAGCACATTTATTTAGCTTTGTTTTTGTGTTTTGCATTACATTTGAAATGCAGTAGATTTTACAGAAAAAAAATCTACTGGAACCTACAAAAAAGCCATTTTCCTCATGAAAAAGGAAAGAATTAAGAGAAGAAGACGCAGGTCAAATGGCAAAAAATGCAAAAATTGAGTTTTTCAAAAATGGCATATTCGGGTTCAGTATACCGTTAAGTACCTACCTACAAAGCTTCAAGGTCTGATTCGACCTCCAGTTATCAAAAATATACTTTTCACACCTCCAAAGCGCCATAACAGCGACTTCAGAGCAAAATGTGGCAGAACCTCATGCCTGTTTCCGTAACCATGTCCCCAATGGCTGCCTTTATGTTGGCTTAGGTATTTTCCTTCGCACTACAATTCCAAGGAAGTTCAAGTGTTTTTAAAAAACATTGTTCATTACACCAAAGAATTCTTAATCAAGTTTATCATAATTTGAGTGTACGGTACTTTTGTGTGGCTGTGTGTGCCTGCGCTTGATAGTTACGTGCTGTGGTGTCGATGTAGCCAGTGATTTTTCAACTGCTTGTGATTCAAAAAATGTTATTTTAAAGGAAACACACGTTTCGCCATCATCATTGGCACTGTTCTTCGGGCTTCAACCACTTTCCGAATTAATCAGGGCAAGAAGCATCACTCTGATCCAACAAATGCCAAAGGTTAACTGGTGATGCTTCAAACTGCACTAAAAGCAGGCAGAACATGGCTTGGCCATTCTGGAAGTGATGAAACCGCACCCTCGAAGCTCCAGTTAAATCTCTCTCTTCATGGCGGATCAACTGACTGCACTCTGATGTGGAGCGAGTTGCTCCAAAACGACCAGTGGAGTTTCTCGAACGCGATCCACATCGACGAGCGGAATTCGCATTCGCCACCGTGGAGCAGGAAGAGCTGCTGTGGATTGACCAGTGGCATTCACCCATTAGCGTGGTCTAAACAAAAAGATGTGGATTCTAAAGAGAAGTAACAGTGGTGAGAGTTGTGTTGAGATGGATGTTTTGGCAGACTGCGCATACAGGATAAAAGCGAGTAGTTCGGTGCTCCGTGTGAAGATGGGAGCAATGAATGGCATGCACACTGTGCTTTGATCATGAGCTTTGGGAGTAGAGGGATTGAGTACACTGGAGGGATTGAGACTGCCTGAAGCGTATGAAGCACTGACCAGAGGCATGACAAGGCCAAGGCTTAGTTTCGAGCCCTCTTTATCATTCTGGCACAACCTCTGTTATTCCTGCGCATACATCACTCCATGTTCCACAATCTCTATGGCTCCTCTGGACTTGGATTCATGTTTCTGCAGCTCGATACTTTGACTGACCTCTAGCTCAAGGATTGTTGACCCATCTAGTCTTCTGGAGACCTGTCACAACTCACCAGTCAAACAGTGCGACCTGTTTGCCTTCAGTATGCTCCAGTTGCTGTGTTACACTGTGCAACATATTTGGCTTGCAAGTGATCACTCGGAAAGCAAAGCTTGCTTTCTTGTTGTGAGTAGCCATCATATCAGCCTACCACAGTGCACTGTAGGCGTTTTATAATCATGAATGTATTTGAAGTTGCTGTATATGGTCAGCATGACATGTTGCAATGAAAAATGATGTAATAATCTATGTATGTGGAGGAAGAAGAAATCGTAAGTGGTATGACTGCAATGCCAACAACCTCTCCGCTCAAGCACTGCATAGTTCAACAAGCTGTGTTTACAGTGGGAATTGCAGCAATCACATTGGTACTTGGACAAACCATATGAAGAAGACCACACTGAAAGGAGGAGGAGGCCAGAAAGAACTGTGGATAATAGTCCACACTTGCCTGCCTGTGCCTGTCTGCCAACTCTAACCAGTGTGTTACTTGAACGGTGCTAAACACTTCATTCGCATAAGTCGGTGGTGCTGAGAAGAGGAACTCTGAAGAGAAGGAACTGAGGAAAAACCTTCGTTGGTCACCAACAACGCCTGCGTGGCTTCACTGTGTCGTCCATGTCCTGCTGCCATATGCTTTGAGCCGTAAAAAGAGGGTCCTGTGCTCTGAATTCAGCTGTGGATCCTCCAACAAATAATACACTACAGTGCTATGGGACTTGTGAAGCATGCTTAACAGCATGTGATCAGTCCTAGCAAATAGCACTGAGCTGTAATGTTGACCCCATTTGGATGTGGCATAGCAATGTGGCTTCATTGTTTCAGAATTTTGGTCGTGCACGATTCGTATCAGAACCCACACATCTGTGATCATGCACTCTGTGCAGGGGTTTCACTTGAGGAAGGGTGCAATTCTGGATTTTCTTACACCGGCCATGGCACACATTCGTAAACTGTCGGCTTGATGTCACAAATTTTGCAGCTGTTGCACGGAAACGGTTTGCATTAGCTGTATTTGCTTCCGTATTTTGAGCACCCTTAATTTATTAATCAGATTTAAAAAACACATTTACTCGCACATTTTACGTTTCCTGCTGCATCAGATCACCAGCATGCATGCGGGTGTGCGTAAAATTGAAGCTTCAGGAAGGGGGCATGCAAATTACGTGGAGATTTCACGAATATGTACTACAAAAACTGTACAATAGTCACAACGCACAATATATACCGTATATTGCCACCTATATGTCGATTCCCCCCCCCCCCCCCCCCAACCCTACCTTTTAAATATGAAAATTCTGCAAATTACACGAGTAAATATGATAACAGCAAGTTTTTTGGCAAACAACTTCTATTCCCCATAGTAATGCCCCTGAGCTGATGTAGACACTATGCATTTGAGTAATAATAATAATTGGTTTTTGGGGAAAGGAAATGCCGCTGTATCTGTCTCATATATCTTTGGACACCTGAACCACATTTGAGTAAAGAAATGCCTTTTGAGACAAATCATTATGAAGACTAGTGTGAGTAGAGATACCTGTTAATTAAATTTCTTTAATAATTATAATGAAATGCTAGAGCATCCAGTTGGAAGTCTGTTGGTACACAAGAATTACACACAGCAGTGACTAGTGTGGAAACCAGAGGCATAATTTTTTTGTTTGTGTGGATATGCAACAGTACTTTACATTTGTAGTCGATCACAGATGCATAGATTTATTGTCTTTATGGAAGACCCAAAAGGTCCCCTTGAAAATTCCATGCGAAAGTGTATCACTGCACTCCAAACAGCTCTTATGTGATCACCTTTAAAATACAGCCTCAGAGAGGAGGAAGCACAGCTGTGTTGCTTGTGTAGTTTTTAACACTGCATTGCAAGGATAGTGTGGGGTGTGATTAACTACAAAGGGCAACGAAAGTAGTAGTTGTAACATGTTCAGTTTTACTAATGTGGTAGCTGACAGATTTTTTCAGGCTCCAATAATTTGGACTTGCGAGATGGTTTGGATTTAACTGAGGAACTGTCGGCAACCTCATAGGAACATGTATGTGTTCACGTTCGATATATCTGACGTTGTGGAGTCCAAAAGTTCGATATTTTGGACAAATAGACGCCAGCAATGCTGTGGAGGTAGTTCTGTTCGACTCAGAAGTTCATTTTTCGAACTAACATAGACAGGAGCAGGCATTGCCGTCACAAGCAACCTGCCCTTCGTTGCCGTGAAGGGCGGCATCTTGTATTTAAATGGAGGGGAGCGGACGGATTGGCTTGAATAGGCTTTTCTATTCGTACCTCTTTGTTGTTGCTTTATTTAATGGCTCACTCTTTGTCGCCGTCAGGTTGACCTACAAAGGTGCGCATAATCATGTCGAAAATGAAACGGTGGCTGAGATGCCGCCGTGCAGGGCAGATGAAGGGGTGTGGGGTGGGTGCGGAGCCGGAGATGATAGCTTCATCTCGCTTCCGGTGGGTTCCCTCTCCGACTTTGCAATCATCGTTGTTTCTGGAAACTGTTCTCGCGGCGTGTGTAGAACGGTGCAGCGTGCAATATGCATAGTGGTGTATTCACGGCAGTTGCGCAGTCAAGTTGCAAACATTGGCGCTGTGAGGTGTTGCGGACATAACGAAAGCTTGACTCTGGCTTGAAATGCGGGAAAACAGCCAAGTTCGCAATTTTTGAAGCCAGGTTTTCGCAGCAAAGTGATTGTGTTCAAAGGTTACAAATTTTCTTGAATTTTCGATTATGGTGGTGTAAAACTTCAGTGTTATAAAGACAAGGAGGGCAAGGGGTTAGAGGTCATAGTGAGATATCTTGCGTGGGCCCGCACGACGGCGCCAGGTGGTGGGAAGTCTGCTTCCGGATGGCCTCTTGGGCCCAACTCACTCTCTGGAGTTGTCTCTGGTTCCGAGCTGAGCAGTGCAGTCTCCCAGAGATTTTGGCTTGAGGGGGTAAGCTCTTAGGGTACTCACATAGTATGCGATTTAGATTGGCTTTTGAAAAATTGCATGAAATGGAGCGGGATTGATATACCTCAAGGTACATGAGGGCGTATAGGGGTTTGGGAAGGTATGGGTTTGCAATTGCCTCTAGGCAACTTGCTCTGATTTGGTCAGGGATTTATACAGGAGGGGATATTTTAATCTTGCATTCCTGGCGATGAAATGTGTTCTCATGATATGCGACCGTGCACTTCTTCGCCAATCGCAGGTATGGGTCGCTGACTGCCCGGTTTATGATTATTAGGACCATTTTTATAGTCCCACAGTATCCGAAAAATAGATAGGCAATTGTAGTTATGTTATGGGTGCGTGAATATCCAGAGCTTTTGAATAATGAATTAAATAGCCTTCTACTTAATTCACTGAACAAATGAAATTGTGCATGTTCAAAATTTTTAAAGTTTTTGAATAATTCACACAAAATTTGGACAGGGCGTGTTTTTTTTTTTTACGACTGTTGCAGAAACAGTTCAATCTAACTCGGTACAGCATGCTGCCGGGACTGGTGTGTGCTGTCATATTTGATGACAGGGCCCAGACAGGTTTTGCAAACCGTGCTTTCATGCTCGATACAGCTGGCCATGGCTCGAACTCTGGCGCCAGTCATCAAATATGATTTGGCACTAGTTTGTTTGCTATCATCTGTAGCAGAATGTCAATTTCCTGCGCGTAGGACTGGTGGTATAGAGTTAATGTACCGATTTCGTGTTGAATGACCCCTAGAGGAGAACACTGTTGCATCTTTCGACAGCTGCAGTTTCTAATGTCACCTCTAGTGCTGCACTGTTTTGAGTGGGTATTTGTTTTGTATGAATATTCGCACAAGTAGCGAATAACCACACTAATAGTCGATTTGTATTTGATTCAGTTGTTTCAGTATTCAATTCGAATTTCTAGCCTATTGTTATTCAATTCAGTTTCATAAACTACTATTCACACACCCCAAAGTTATGTGATGCATTTTCCTTGCTGCAATCTTGGAGCTGTATCACTTGATTACTGGAGTGACAAAGGCGGACACTGCCCACACCCGTTGTATGAGGTGGCTCTTGCCTGGCCAGCTTGTCTGCATGCGTCACTGCTCAAGGTGTTGTGGACACCAGCCATGCCTGCATTTTAGTGCTAAGTTATTAACTTTCACAGTAAACTGGCAAAAAGATTAGGCATTTTTTAAGCAGTGGCTAGTTCCAAAGCACCATTCTATGCGAAGCAGGCTAGCCTTAGCCAGTACCCAGCAAGAGGTGCACTACCGGTTTGCTTGTGAGTAGCATGCTGCTGCAGGAGTATGTTGCTATCAAGGGTGCACCCTTTTCATCTGATGTTAAAGATAGGTTATCTGTTGACATGCTCCCTGTATTAAATTATTGATGTATTAAACTATTTCACAATCCCCTTTCACTTGAAAATATCCGAGATCAACTGTATTATTAATAATAATAATAAGCTTTTGAGAAGGCTGTCCTTATAGCACAGGCAGTCTGAAAAATTATACGGTGTTTGTTTACAGGAGAAAAAAAATATAACTAGGGTGGCCAAAATTCAGGTTTATAGGTGAGGTCAGGAATTCTGATGAATTAGGTTGGCTGCAACAGGAAAGGGATGGTGAAGCCTTTTGTCCTGTTGCTTGGACGCGACGGAATGAAGGAAGGACATAATGTAGCCGACATCAGGTTCAGCCTAGTTAGCTAAGAGGCAATGTTGATGCATCCTGTGCAAGCAGTGTGGCTGTTGATGCAGACAATGGTCGAGCTGTGTACTTGAAAGCAATAATGTTCTGAAAGGTGGGTGTGAAGATGTCAATAAAGACATTCATACGACCATTGAATCCTACTTCTTCCCACTATACCTGATGTGATAAGTGCGCAAGATTGCATTTAAAAAATGCATTGTTATCCAAATGAATTTTTTTTTTTGCAGTTTAGACACTCAAAAGAAGGAATATGTTCAGTGGATGCATATCTGAATTTTGTTTCTGTTATAAAAATTGTAGGACTAGCTTTTTTTTCTAAAGCTAGCCAGTCGTTAAAAAATCTAAAAAATTGGGTCTTTGTGAAGATTAAATAATTTGTGGTATTTGAAAAGAAGCTAACAGACCTATGTTTGCACTAAAGGGCATGGCAGTGTGAAAAAAATGAAGGCTGCAATTTTCGTACCCGTCTCGGGATTTTTCATGCTCAGATTTTCTTACAATGAGCCGATTTTGTGCCAGTAAGCTAATGTTGGTTGATGCCTTTCGTCCTGTTAGAGCCACCCCCACATGCAATTCTTGCAAACTTGACATAAATGCTTGAGCACATGGCTTAGGCTGACATTAATGTCACAAAAGTTGGCCACTGGGTCCGAGACTATGCTATGCAGTACGTTTGCGCTGTTGACCGTACCAGGGGCCCTGCAGCATGGTGTCTGATCTAATGGCAAATGCTCAGAGGTGCTACTGGCAGCCCTAGCCACACGCTGCTCGAGCAGCTGTGGTAAGTATGTGGGCGGCTGCACATAGACATATGCGCAGTCTAAATGTGCTCTGATTACATTAACAGAAGCTCTAAAGATAAGCCATTCTTAACACATGCAATGTTGGGTTGTATGGTTATGCATTAGAAACGGTCCTATATTAAAGGCAGTGTCAGATTTCAGCACACCATTTCACATATGGGCTTTGAGTATAACATTCAAGCAAATCTCCCCAGCATCAAACTCCTGGCGTCTAACCATTCACATTCGTCACTGTCCACGACTGTGATTTCTCCATTTTTTGTGCACCTAATGGGTGGCGCATGATAATTCATGTACTAAGTTTGCGGCCTCTGCATAAGCCATTTCCAGCCAGGCAAAGTTTCTTGACGATGTGCTTCCAGGCAATTCTTTTAGCTACAGGGCATGAAATAAAGCTACTAGAGAAGCCAGGATGGCAAGAATACCGTGTACAAACGATGCACTAATAAGAGAGAAAATGAGAATCCAGTGCATATCTAATCTGTTCCTCAGGTTATGTTTATAATTAGGGAGAAATTACTCATTGGCATCCACCCAAGCGCAGCCATACGACTACAAAGAAAAGCTAAACAGCTTTCTCAGGTGGAGTAGATTTGTAATAAGGGAGTAATTACTTGTTGGTATCCACCCAAGCACAGTCATACAGCTACAAAGAAAAACCATACAGCTTTCTCAGAAACTTTGTAGTTAAAGAAAAATTCGTCCTGGTCTGGGACGAATTTTTCTTTAACTACGAAGTTTCTGAGAAACCTGAATTGCTTTCCTTTGTGTCCGTATGGCTGTGCCTGGGTGTATGCCAAAGAGTAATTACTCCCTTAGCACCATTGTTGTTTTTTCATGTTGACTTCCTCTAGGCTTGTGGCCAGTGGCAACACCTTTTGGTAGCAGAAGTTTAGGCAGCATCATTTCACATTACATATGGGGTCCCAAGACACTTTTTCGTGTTTACTGTGTGCCGGAGGAACAGAATGAGATGACTGTGGTCCATATTGCCGAGGGCATTGAGACAGATCCATGGTATGGCCTGTATGGCGTCTTGGCTCGGCGGTGGATGGTTTCGTACAACAAGGCTGTGTGCCTTTGCAGATGTTCTTTGAAGACAACATTGACGACGCCAAGTACTGTGGGCACCTTTACGGCCTGGGCACGTCGTATGTCATGAACGGCAACTCGTACCACGATGAGGCCACCCCCAACAATGTGGCCCTGGCAGCCCTGCCAGCAGCCCCAAGTGCTGCCCAGGCGACGCCCACCCCCTCCACGAACTCTGCGTCTTGACAGCCCCTGTCGCCGCCGCCACTCGCCACCACCGTGCCACCCGATGCACCTCTCCGAGAGCCCGGCCGTGTTGTTGTACAGACTCTGAATGTCTGATCAGCCCTGCCACCATGTGTAGCTTGCGCTCCCTCCTCCTGCCACTGCTGCCATTGGCCTTCCCTCCCCCTCTGCTTGTCTTCACCTTCTGTCCACCTGGATCATTCGGGCACCTTGCTGCTTTCCTTCTGCACCTGCCTTTTTACTATCCATCAAGAAAGAGTCTCATCTTGTCATCACAATATTTTCCCGTTTTGCACGAAACAAAACAAACAAAAACAAGTTTTAAAAGGAGCAGGGAAAAAAGGCTAGTGGATGGAGAGAGCCTGCATGGGGAAGCCGAATGGAGGAAGACTTGTTTGGCACTTCATGTTTATTGTATACTGTTTTTTCAGTTCCGT
This sequence comes from Amblyomma americanum, assembly GCF_052857255.1. Lineage (NCBI taxonomy): Eukaryota > Metazoa > Arthropoda > Arachnida > Ixodida > Ixodidae > Amblyomma > Amblyomma americanum. Next base: position 203,855,142 of record NC_135500.1, read on the forward strand.
CAGTATATGTGGCTTCTGCAAGTGGGCAAACTGCTACCTGTGGGTGGTGTGTGGGAGGCAGTGTGTTCCACAAAGGAAGAGAATTATTGTGCCGCAGACTTTGGAGGTGCATGTTACCACCGTTGTTTTATTTTATTTTCCTAGTGTGCGTGTAATTCTCTTAGTGGTCTCGTACTGTAGATATGTACATAAGCCTTTTCGTGTGCTGCTCTTGCTGCTGCTGCTGCCGTTTGTCAAACTTGTACAGAAGAAAATGCAAAACCTTCATTTCTTTTTGTGTGCTGAAACCAAGCACTGCTTTTATTAGCTGTTCTGGAAGTGCTGACATGCAGTACTATCAGCTTGTAAATTGAAATGAGAGAGAACATTGCCCACAGAGCAGCACTTAAAGAAGCAAAAAGAGTTGCAAGAAAGGTAATTTGAGTTCCATATGGTTATGCCCAGCATCTGTGCACTTCTCAGATACATCCGAGTGCCTAATATGCCTGAGCCTATCGCTTGAGTTCTTGAAGGCACAGCCACAGAATTTTTTTTCTGCATGAAGCACAGATTTTACTGGCACCAGCAGCACCATGTACACACCCTTGTACCAAATGTGGAGGTTGGAAGTGGGCGGGAGATACACTGAACATTTTTTTTTTGTAATGACTACTGTGGCTTGACAGTAGGGGTGTTCCCTATTCATTGTTGCCCAGTTTTATCTGCTTGCCAGTGCTGTGCGATGCTATCCCTTGATTTTCTGTTTCTGTTTTGTTAGCTTCGTGTTAGAATGGAATAAAATGTTACGGCAGGTTGCTGCAGTGATGACAAGGAAAAGACTTGGGCAGTCTCTTTTTACCAGGCAATGGAGCAAAGGATGAAAGATGGGAGGACTTCCGGTGCACCCGTGTACTGCCAATTCTTGAGATGCACATTTGCCTAGGTTGGCTTATGCCTTTCTCTGGATACCTCCCTGTCCTGCCAACAACACACAAGTGGCTGGTCTTCTAGCCGAGACGTATGAGACCTCTTTGTTTTCATTGCTTTTAACCCTTTGTGGAGCACCACCATTTTAGCAAGTTTTAAGTCTCCCATTAAGAACTTTATTTTGTGGCCTGTGGAAATATTTGTTCTTGGTTTTAGAAGCCTTTACAAGGTGTTCAGAGAAGCAGAATCCCTCTCCAAGGAAGTGTTACATTTTTTTTTTTCTTTGAATGCGTGCCGCGAAGTGGCTTATGTATCTGTTTCTCCTTCGAGTACACTAGTGGCTGTACTGATACAGTTTGCGCCTGAGCTGGGACTGTGTGCTGCTCAGTCATTTTTTAAAGGGACACTGTTTTATTGGGGCTGTGTACATATACCAAGATTTTTCATCGAGCCGTCGCAGCTGGATAGCTCTGCGTGCCCGTGACAAGAGACTGGCGTGAAGTCCCCTGCCCCCATGGTGCGCCGTATGCCACACTTCGCTGAAGCTGCAGAGTCGTCTTGCAGACCAGCCCAGGCCAACCCTTTCACTACTTTTGTACACAAGCTTACACCACCTCTGTGTATGTCTGGCTGGCCCAGAGTATGTTTGCCCCCCTTTTTTTTTGCCTCTTCACATTTTGTATTTTTTGTACTTTTTATGAATAGAAATCTTTGAAGCAACTTACTTTGGTGAATGAAAAAAAAAGTGTGCAGGGTGTCTGATATAGTGGTATGTCTAATTGTGCCGATTCTGTCCATTGTTTTTCCTTTTGCCTTCAGTTTTTTTTTTCTTTCAGTGTTTTCGATTCGTACCTTTTTCTTTTTACCATTATGCCACTTGCCGTTTTCTTCGGGGGAGCCCTGTACACATTGTGCGATGATAAGATTTTAGAGTCTTGAACACTTAACGGCAGCACTGGAGAGATGATAGAAGGATGCCTGTGGTGAGGTTTTTAGTGATTATGATGTGTGTTGTAAATAAAAAAAACTTCGTCAGCATTGAAAAATGCGTATTGTGTTTTTTATGCTTCTGCACCTTGGAAACAACTTTCTCACTGTAGGACTTGCTGGCCATTTACATTAAAATGTATACCACATATCTGCTGGATGGCACCAAGATTGGCACTCAACTGCATGCCTTAACCAACTGAATACCTTAACTGCCTTAACAGAGGGTTTTGACAATGTGCTGGGCATCCTGATCTATGCAAAGAGCACTGCTAATATGCCATTACAATGACATGTTTGTGCTAGAAATTCATAATGAATTCAAGCTGCTGCAGTGGCTCAGTGGTTATGGCGCTCCGCTGCTGGCTTGAAAGACGCGGGTTCGATCCCGGCTGCGGCAATCCAATTTTGATGGAGGTGAAATTCTAGAGGCCGGTGTACTGTGTGATGTCAGCGCTTGTTAAAGAACCCCAGGTGGTCGAAATTTCCAGAGCCCTTCACTACGGCATCCCTCATAGCCTGAGTCGCTTTAGGACGTTAAACCCACACACGCTAAGCTCATAATGAATTGAACACGAGCGGCAAGTACTGTTACTCCAAAAATGAAGTTTTCAGTGCTAGTCGCACATGTAGTTCATCGCTGTGGTGGCATTACACCACTTGAGAAATGTGGTCAGAATCGTAAAAAAAATGCGAACTGTGCGGTTCGTTCAACACACCAAAGCGACACATGGGCTTAAGAAGGATGCTGTAGTGGCGGACTCTGGATTAATACACACCACCACAGCGGTGGCCGAGCGGTTTGAGCATCCGCCTTGCATCCCCTGGCCTGGTGCTTGGCTTATTTAGGGTGAAATGCTTGGGAAATGGGTCTCTAACCCCACCTTAAGTACATGAAAACACCTTGCGCCATGGCGCTCTAGCCACAGATGCCTTGGCATGATAAAAATTCATAATTTCGACCACCTGGGGTTCTTTAATGTGCGTTGACATCGCACAGCACACAGATGTCTTTTGTGTTTCGCCTCTATCGAAACTCTACTGCTGCAAGCAAATGTGGTCATATGTCAATAATGAGCTAAAATGCACCAAGACGGAGCTACTGTAGAAATAGTTTCTTGTATTCTACTTTTCTTTTAAACATGGAAAGGCAGTTGTGTAACACTGGCGAAACCGCCTTCATTACAACACAGTACTTGGAATGCACTAGCCTATGAAGCCAAGGAGAATTGTCATGAATGTGGGGAAATGATCCTCAATGACTGCTATGAAGTTCAAATGATGAAGGACCCTAGAGTGCTAAGAGAAAATGACTTAGTTGAATGCAACTAAAATGGTGCTACAGAACCAAAAGACTCCCTACTTCTACATTTGGCAAGCCATTAAGTAGCATTTTATTTTTTGTTCCCATACTCGCTGTGCGCAGAAGCTGATGTGTGCAGCAGAACCCTGTAAAACCCGCAGCCGTATAGCCTGCCACCTTCATTGAGATTAACCTATTGACGCTGAATATGGTATCATGGCAGTGTGTTTCTCTAGGCTGCAGTAAATGTTTTTCTTGCCAAGTGCTTACAACTCCTCAGATATTTGTGGCATCATTCACTCTAGTGTGAGTGACAAGACTGTCCTGCTAAAATCGATGCAAATGATTCGTGCTGTAGGCAACTTTATAGAGTTTAAACAATAAGAAAGGACAACTAAGGTTGAAGAACTTATGACATTTATGATGACAGTTGCCTTTTGGATGGCAGTGAGATGACTGTTCCTCCACAGCACATGTTTCAAGGGCCCTGCAGTGGTCTGATGCAATTCATACAAGCTGCAGAAAAGCTACAATTCAACTGCAATTTGCATGAGACATATTCTGTTTCAGGCAAACCTGAAGGAAAACGTGTGCTCTTGAAGGTGCAAGTTTTTTATGAGCTGAAATTTTGCGGCGATACTTCAAGAGAATGTGAATTGTAGAATGCAAGCAGAAAAGAAGCTAAGGCTATGAGGAGTTCTATGAGGAGCGGTTTCCGTCACAGTCGAGTCGAAGGCTGCTGCTGTTATGCTCCAATATTCTCGCATCTGGTATAGAAATGCACTTGGGCCGGCAACTAATCAGAAGCTTTCTAAGCCAGTTCCTTGATAACATGCACAGCACGTGTAGGAGAAAACTGGTTAGTGCTAAGCACGGCGGAAGAATATATGTGTCGTAACGGCGGCAGTTGGAGCAGAGCGGCCGTGTCCCACCTCACGTGCATGCTTCGACAGTTAGCCGACAGATGGCGTGGCGATGCAGGGGGCCTTGGTTAGCGCTGCCTGCGCCAGTCACAGCATGTGTGGGCGCGTATCTTTCTTCAGTTATGTGCACGTTGCTTTCTCGACAAGCATGCAATTGTGAGCACAATGGGCAAGAAGTTTCGTTCCACGTTGCACGACGGGATACAAAGTCTGTACCGAGAAACTGTCTCTTTTCTGCGCCAAAAGATGAAGAGGGCGTCGCCACTGGAAGCAAAGATTTAAGAGTCCTCGCTTCATCGCTGTATTGGCCAAATAACTGGGAAAAAGTGGTATCAGGAAAAATATCTCGAGCAAGTTTCCTCACCGATCAAACCGCTGAAGGTCTTTGCATGACTATTTTGTCCGCATTGGAACTGTCAAGGTACCTGTTGAAAGAGTGTGGTTTCAAATACGTCTTAATCGGAAAATATAACCAAGATGTGCTCAAACGTTTCTTCGGTGTTATGCAACAAGGTGGAGGTCAAAATGACCATCTATGCCCACATTTCTGCAACTATACAATAAGCTCTCGGTCTATAGTCTGATTAAGCCCCCTAAATTCGGGAATTGTCAGGTTAACAATGCAGGATCTGAGCACAGTGTACCTGTGCTAACGTTGAATGATTTGAAACTTGCTTTTGATGACAATGCCAAGTCTGAAGGACACATTCAGCTGCTGAAAAAAGAAGCTAGATGGCCTGGTTGCTGTTGAGGCTGAAGTCGACCATGTGTTTGACAAGTTGCATGAAGTACCGGCAGCTGTTGACGGTGTAATTTATTATTTAGTTGGCTTTATATGCCGCAAGTACTTGAAAAGTACAACGTGTATGGAGTGCCGCGAAGGATAATCGGAAGAAAGTGCCTTTCATCAACAGCCGGAAAGCAGCCTTGTTCTGTGTAAAACTAGAGGAGGCCTCATGCACCCAAAGCGAAGTCTGTTTCACTTGCTGCATGCCACTGAGATGGAATTTCAGAAGCATGCGGCTTTGAGGAATGCCTATCAATTGCTGTGACTTTAACAAACGCTGAAATTTCATAGTGACTTCAATTTTCTGCTACTCTCCTTTCTCTCATTTTTTTATCCCCTCACTCCTCTTCCCCCGTGTAGGGCAGAGGGCAGGCTTCGCGCACTTGCACGGGACATCACGCTTGCCGCGTGGAAGTCTGACCAATTTTCCAATTCACGTTTAAAATCCATGGACCCAGATCTGAAGCTCCGGCTTCCATCCGGCCTACCACTACGTGAAGAAACTTTGCTGTGTCGCCTGTGGCTTGGTGTAGCTTTCACCAACCATTACTCGTTCTTAATCGGTATGACTGATAGCCTAGCATATGCCATCTGGGGGTGTGACGAGACTATAGCCCACATTCTTTGTGAATGCCCTGCCTACAGCACCAAAAGGCAGTCTCTCTGCCGTGCACTGGAGCATTTAGATTCATGCCCACTGACGGAAATGAAGATTCTCGGCCACTGGCCGCGGCGATCGTCGACAGTGAAGGCCTCCAAGGCACTGCTCCGCTTCTCGTGAACTTCTGGCTTGCACGATAGGCTGCGACTTTAACGAACGCTGACTTTTCATAGTGACTTAAATTTTCTGCTACTCTTCTTTCTCTCATTTTTTATACCCTTTCCCCCGTGTAGGGTAGCAAATTGATTATTCTTCTTGTTAACCTCTCTGCCTTTCCTCTTTTTCATCCTACTCCACATACTACAAGTTTCAGTTCTCCTGTTCCAACCATAAAGAGGAAGTTATGGCAGCCATGCTACACCATTCTGTAGCCATGAAGCTGATGCGAAAAATAAGACACAGGAGCTACGTAAGCTGTCCAAGCTTCAGTAGGTAAAAATTTGGCTCCTGTTTTGCTGTTTAAATGGCGGGAGTCATGAATACATTGGTGTCCATGAAATGTGTGCTGGTGTCCCTTTTTGTTTATGCATCAAAAATTTGTATTCTAAAATTTTGTATTCACTGCTAGTTCTGTGTACATGTCAAATAAATGGCAAGCCACACAGCACCTTCGTGGTTTTACTGCTTATGCTTTTTTAGGTGACCTCAATTTATGTGGTTAGATGCGTGGCCTTTTAAAAACCAGGCAAAGGAAATCGTTTTCCACCGCCTTATCGTGTACCTGCAGTGTGTCGTGTAGACACAATGCTTGTTCTTGCATTGTGCACGGTTTTGCCTTCCTGTCTGGCTAGGGCAGGTGCGCTATGGTACCGCGTCTACTGTTATTTAACGCATATTGCTGCGACGGCATAGGCTGTGGTAAATAATGTCAAGAGACAATGCGCTCGACTCATGTCGTATGCTCCTACTGGCAGCAACGAGCACGAACGCTGCAAGGTGCAGGGCATGCCTAAACTTGCGGAGCGTAAGCATTATTCATTGCAAACAATGTTCAGCCTCAGCCTTACCCAACATTTGTGTCTATTGCAAATTGGGTGCTGAATACGCGCATTATGATCAATTTTTTTGCGTTCGTATCTGCTTTCATTCAGTGTCTACGTTTGAAAACTTAGGCCCCGTTGCGTGTAGCACCATCTGTGGAGGACAGCGCGATGTATGCACAACTTTTTGCCTCCTGCGCAGCCTTCGTTCGGCCACCTAGCTTGTTCTTCCACCGTGGTGCTAAGCTATGGTCGCAAGCCTTCACAAGGCATCAGTAGTGTGAATGCGATGGCAAGATGCCACACCAAAGTCCTGAGCACAGGCATTGAACGACTCTGGTGCAGGTGACACACCCATACAGTGTAGTATTACGTGCACTTGTTTCTCATCTTCCACTTTGTTGTCTCCTCCTTCCTTCAGTGAAATAGTCACCATGCCTCTTTTATACCAAATAACCCCCAACCCACTCCTTTTAATTTAGGTAGACTTGTATTGCAGCCGCTGAATGCACTCTGCAACAGGGGCATCAGCACGTCTTTCCATACTTTGTGACACCGCGGACCTGAACATGTGTACTCGACACCTTCTTGTCTTAGCTGTGCACGCCTTGTGGGTGACCCCCTTCTGGTCTGACCCACCAAAGAAGATTGTGGTTTATGGTTTATGGGGTTTAACGTCCCAAAGCGACTCAGGCTATGAGGGATGTCATAGTGAAGGGCTCTGAAAATTTCGACCACCTGGGGTTCTTTAACGTGCACCGACATCGCACAGTACACGGGCCTCTAGAATTTCGCCTCCATCGAAATTCGACCGCCGCGGCTGGGATCGAACCAGCGTCTTTCGGGCCAGCAGCCAAGCGCCATAACCACTCAGCCACCGCGGCGGCCACTCCACCACCAAGGAAGAATACAATTTCCACTTCTATAGGCATTCCCATCCCTTCCTTGATCTGTTTTTAAAAATGCTAAAGCAATAGGCCCTAGGGCAACCCCCCTGTCTCTGTCCTTTATTGCGAAAGCATTTCTTGGCTCATGAGTGGTGTCACCGGAACCTGTGGAGAGGCACTGTGGACAAAGTTGTGGACAGAGCGAGTCCGCATGAACTGAATAAAAATCATTAATGAAGTCTAGTGAATGCACAGATGTCTGAGAAACGTATCTTCGAGATATGTACTGAGGCACGCATGAGTAATTATGAGCATCTAAGTTACAGATGTATGTTTCCGGTAAATTTCCTCCATGCTTGGAGTGCAGCCATAGCACCATCATGCGGCACCCACTGAACCCCCCCCCCCCTCGCAATGTACGGCACTGGTCCCCCAGATGGCGCGCGTGTAGGCGAGATGGCGGATGCGCACGAAGGAGGAAGGACGTGCAGTAAGAGAAATGATTTCACAATACTGCACCTCTGTAATTTTTTCTTTTGTGAAGTTCATTTTTCTCTTTACTCGGCCGTCAGCAGCTTGCTTGGCAGTCGCAGTGTAGGCAGTGAGCTTTCTTTTTCCTTATAATCATGGAACCGTACGGAGTAGAGACCACAGAAAGTGCTTTAAGGTTTAAACTTAGCCCAGTACCTCAAGCAGAAAGCTACTATCCTCAGTTTCTTCTGGATGTGGGCCTTTGAAGAGAGACAGTGACTTCAATACAAATGCATCATGAAGCTTGCCAGCCAGATATTTCAGACCCAATTTTGCATCTGTATTGCAGCTCACTTGGCTGACAATAAACAGCATCCATGTTTTTACAAATCAACAGTGTGTACACTGCCACATATACAGAATGCTGCACACATGGCTGCATATTAGAGTGAAAGCTCTATTACATTTTTTCCAAGGTCAATCTTGATGCGCATTTGACCTTGAGGCCCTGGAGCGCAGGCAAATAATGCGGCTCGCCGGCTCCGCCGCTGTGATACATGATTAGGAGAGGCGAGGCTGGGAGTGGCCCAGCTGCGCGCACTAGCTGGCTTCGCTGTTGTGATACCACGTGGCTAGGAGAGGGTGTAACAGTTGCTACATTCTCCTTCAGTTTTGCCAGAGATGAGGTGCACGCTGGACCAAGTGTGTCAACTCTTTGGCGTCGCCATCAAGCTGCGTCCGATCATCCAGTCGATATAGCTTGCCAAGAAGGTGTACTGCAGAGGACGAGAGCTAAACGAGCCGCTGAAACCGAGGAGCAACGAGAAGCTAGACTTTCGAAACAATGGAACAGAGCTTCAGCTCTCTATAACTAGGTTTTAAAAGTTAAACCTCACCAAATTTTTTTAGAAGAATATCCATGTTGTGCAGGTGAGCTTAGAAGGAGTAGCAGACAAAGAAGGAGTGGCCACTAAGGAATACATGAGCTTCTATGGGAGCTTCCACAAGAAGACAGGCAAGGCAAAAGCACAGCAATCCATCGCCGATTGCTATGTGCAATCAGTGGAAATGCAGTTCTGCGGAAGTTGAACCTGGTGCATTGCAGGTTTATCTGCAAAGTTTTTATTGCACACCATCCTCTGGAAACAAAACAAGTGTTGCAACCCTACCCTGCCTTTCCACAAACTGAATTAAAAACTTTGACTTCCATAGAGTTTGGTCTACCACACTGCAAGAACCACCACCGTTCAGTGCTGCCCGGCCTTGGGAGTATTCAATAAGTGATTCAGATGATATCGATTGTCTAATTATTCCTAGTCCACAATGCCCCTTCATGAACAGAGCTCTTCGCTTGTGGGTAAAACCCAAATTCTGCTTTCCCGATTCTTGCACCCTGCAGGCAAAACACAAAAGGCACCTATGCGCTGTACACCTTAAAGACCCCCAGGTGGTAGAAATTATTCCAAAGACCTCCATTATGGCACCTTTTTCTTCCTTTCTTCTTTTACTCCCTCCTTTATCCCTTCCCTTACAACAGGATTTGGGTGTCCACCGAGATATGTGAGAGGGTTTTGGTGTCTGGCCACCAAGATTATGCAAGATGGTTTGGGTGTCCACCCAGATATATGTGAGCTGGTTACTGCCTCATTTCCTTTCCTCAAAACCAATTTTTCATTTCTTGCACCAGAAGTTGAACAATTAAATGTTGGGTTCACATCAATTTTTACCCAAAAATGCATCTTAAAATGTGGTTTGTCAGTGTACAAAGCTGAAGACACTGCACAGAAACCAGTGGACGTCTTAATGCTTTTTCTGGTGTGGCGTTTTGAATTAGCCGATTGTTTTAAACATTTTTTTAAAGGGGTCCTGCATCAGTAAGCATATAAGGTTTTTATTCTTTGTATGCATAGCATGGGACAATGTAATGCCTGAATGCCCAAGGAGATCGCTGAAATTGCAGCATTTCATATTTTAATATTCTCCAGAAATGCTTGTTTTGAGTCAATGGCATTGAAAGCAGCGAAAATGAGGTGGTAGCTGGATTGGTGCTGCCTTTCTTATTAGTTTGCCATCCAGTTTGAACTTTTTCCTGCTCACTTGGGAAAGAGATCCAAAATATGCCTCTGACTGCTGTAAGCTTTTCGCAAAGGACAAAAGCTGAAAAGAAGCAGTGAAGGCAAATGAAAGTGAATAACAATAATAATGTTAGGGGCGACACTTTCCATTTTGCTTCAAACTATTCTGGAGGCCAGCGCTGCTGTTCAAGCCACACTGAGAAGGCAGCTAAAAAATTAAACAAAAAGAAATCCGGATGACACACCTATGCCAAAAATATGAATACAAAAGCCAAACGGGAGGCAAGGTTGGGAGAGCCCATGATAGTATTCCAATCCTACCGATGCCAAAGCAGATTACAAAGAAACATTGGGGAGCTTCCTTTGTTGAGTTAGTTGCTCTTGTCCTGTCTGTGGCTTGTATGTGGAGCTATGACGGCGTAAGGGCAGTCCTAGTAACGCAACAATTATGTGCAAGCTCCCGCCGCACACGCACAAGGCACAGTTCTGACTGGTAGTGCTCGATCTCGTCACTGGGAGGGTTGAATAGCAAATGAAATGAGTTTTCGTCTAATTTTCTAAGCGCAATAACTTTTGTTTGTATGATCCGATTTCAATCATTCCTTTTGCACTGGTGTTTGGAAAGCATGAGGAAACCCTTTCGGCAGTGAAAAGGCACTGATGGGAGGCTCTGTTGGCATCATTGTATATATCAAGTATTACCCACACTAAGAAAGTCCTGTTTCAAGGACAAGGCCATTGCGCATTTTGAATGGTCGCTGTGATGACATGATTTTGCAGTGTACGAAGGCAGAGAGGCCTATCCGAGATGAAGAAGTTCTACCCATGAGGGCGGTAACTTACACTACACAGTAGTTGTGAACAAAGAAAAACACAAATATCTGATGTGGAGAGCACTTTCTTGTTGTAGGCTGCCATTTCGAGACACACTATGAAACTAATGACCACTAATAGGCAATTTTATGTCCAGGGGCAGGGGCAATGCGTGACCAAATAGCTGTCTATTTTTGGTGTAAAATATAGCGAAAAAATATAAATTCTGAAAAACTGCATTGAATATCCTATATCTACCTGAATTTGAACTCGACGAAATATCGCCCAATTCCCATCCCCACCAACCGAATTCCGGAAAAAAAAAATAAAGGCTCAAAAATGAAGGGGCCTAATCATGAGACATCAACCAATCCGGTGGGTAGGTTGTGATGATACCGCAAGGTAACGTGACCTAGGTGGCCCACCTGTCTCCTAGGTTTCTTCTCTAGGGATTTTTTATGGATTTTTTTGCTCACTGTAAACGACATCAACGTCACCACCGGATTTCCTATAACATGACCTCCTTAACGTTATTGTGTAAAAAGAATGGGCGAGAACCGTCATTGGCCGCAAATCTCACGTGGAGGCAGCGGCTGCTTACGCTGACACTTTCAGTACTCTTTCTGCTGCATGGCCTTCCTAGCATGACCGTCATCTGAGATGGCAATTCAGGGTCCGCCCCCTTCAGTGAAGAAGCCGTGGCCTGTGTGAAGCCTCCACCCCGCAGTGTCTCTAGCACATCACAGTGGATTGAGGTGACTTCCGGGCACCCCTCGGGCAAAGAAGGTGCCTCTACCGGACCACGATCCTGTGGGTGCATCCCAAGGCACCTGCCAAGTTCCGAAGCCACCACCCCCAGTGACCCTAGCCGATCACAGTGGATCAGGGTAACTTCAGGGCACCCTACAGACCCGGAAGCCTCCTCCAGAATATTCTCCAGTGGATGCACCTCCGATCACCTGCCAAATTCTACATACTTCAGCCACACGAAGGTCTATACTCCGTTTCATACTTAGCAGGCAATGCTGCGGAGGCTGAGAAAGCAGTGTGTCTGCGAAACCATATTACTCCGCCACATATTATTCCTCCTCCTCGAAGCCTCGGTGAGTGTTTGGAGCAGTATAAAACGAAGTGGTAGCACTGAAAATGACGGTCAAAGCTGTGAGGCGCTCAGTACTTGGACCCTCTGGCTATGACGCGCACTGAGAGTGAACTACTTTTTAGGCGCGGATTGCGTAAGGGCGTTTCGCCCTACCAGCCGCATATCAGAATGCCAAAGTCATTCTTACTTCCCGAAGCCTTGATGAGTTGGAGGACGAAAATGTGGCCACAGATAAAACTAAGTCCAAGAGATTGCCAGTCATGGCAGTTAAGATCTGTCGCAACTAAATATGTTTGTGTTCACTCTGGTTGTAGGGCAAACTACTTTTTGAGCACGGACGTAGCCTGCACGAACAGGTGCGCTAGCTTTGGTTGCGTTGCCTGCCAAGTATGAAATGGAGTATAGGACGAGCTCTATATAACAGCTCTCGCTGTAAAATGCCTGCTAACTGATATTTCGTGCGCTCCTCTTCACCAGGTCTTTCTCTTAGCAGTGCAGCCCATTTTGTGAATGGAGACTGATGGTATTGCTATAGGTCTCAGTCGAGCTGACTTTGTTGACAACCCTACACCTTACCTAAAAGGCCTGATGGTATCGCTGTCAACCGAGCTGTGGAATGTGAAACATGACGGCTTGTAATTGTCCCCTTTCAGAGCCGTGACTGACTGTGCTCATAGCTTTTTCTCTGGCAAGTAGCAGTGAAAAACAGCATCATCCCAGCCACCGGTGTCCAAATACTGATAGGCAGCGCACATCACCGCTGTAATTACTCCACTTGGACTTGCATTACTCTGCCGAAACACTTGAGTTGAAAAATCAAGAAAAGCAGAGCTCCTCGCAGCCAATTTCGGGCTCAGCTGAATGGCAGATACACAGAAGCAAGGGCAGCTGGTAGAAGCGATGGGCTCCAGTGCTGACGCCACCTAGCCGGTTTAATTCCACAGTGCCAACTCCTCCCGGCGTGCTTCATGCGACAGGGAACGGAGTGACAGCACTTTCTTAATAATCAGCAATAATGTGGCTCCTGGGAATGGAATTGACCAAATATTTATATTTTGGCAGATTAAAATGTCTAGGCCCAGATACCAATGGCTTTTCGAATTTGACAGACTTACACCTTCTCTTTTTAGGTTCATATCAGATGGTAAGCAACAATCTGTTAAAGAAAAGATCATTCTCATGTTTCCTGCTGCAGTTTAGTGAAACTACTGTCACGTGTGATGCATCCAGGAATAAGCAACTGTCAAGCCACAGGGCATGTACACATCAAATGTCACTGGTCAGCCCCTCCTATTCTCCCGCAAGTCCCTCAATCTCGAGTGCCTGTGCCTTGTCGAGTAAAAAGGAGTCCAGCCTCATTTGTAAAAAGTCCACTCTTTTTATCACTGCAATGGTGCATGAACATCACACAAAATGTAGAATGAGATGAGTGCTTGCTAACATAAAATAAAAGTGGTGCTTCATTACATCACAGGTGGCAACAGATGGGGACAGGGAGAAATTGAGTGGTGGTGTAGAGGGATAGTGCTCACCGAAGTGTGCAAGGGTCAAGCATTGGCAGAAGATCACAATTCCGCTCGAGAGAGTCGTGGGCCACGCTGGATCTTCTTCTTGGGCTTCTTAGGCTTCTGTGCTGGCTCTGCTGACACTGGCTGTGCAGGCTGCTGGAAGAAAGCAGCCATAAACAGTTGCTCAAGTCTACAGGATGAACTTTCATTTCATGGAAATAGCCGGGGTCCACAATTTATGCCATACTTCTGCACAAGGTGTCGAAAGGTTAAGGCAGCATTTTTTCAAGTTAATGTCTGAAGGCCCTTTGGAGTCCCTGAACACATTAATGGACTCCCTAAGCTTTGCTCTTTTATGATGCACCCAACGTTTAGAGTGCAGCTCTCAAGTGAATTCGTGGGTTGAGCTGCGTCGCCACCGTCGGTGTAACCAAGCTAAACTATAAGTAATTACATAAATAAATAAATAAATAAAAATAAACACTGCTGCAACTGGGATTCAAATTTGCAGTGCCATGAACAGATCAGCTTCCCTGGCCACTGCACGAGAGCACTAGGCTATCGCCGCAGATGATCACGCCTCGTGCTAAACTGCAACACACTCTCGCGCTGTGCACTGCACATCGTCGTCTCCTTCAACTAATACTGCTACCGGACTAATATACACATTCTCGCGCACTGTGCATTGCACATCGTCGTCTTCACCAACTATTACTACTATAGAGCTAATATCGCTGCCAGACGTGCCGATGACCCAGCAAAGCAAAACAATCAGCCTACATAGCCGGAGTCACCAAACGAGCTGCGCTCAAATTTCAAATTAGGGAAAATCGCAATCACTCTTATAATATTTTTGTTCAGCTGGATGTCATGACCAAATGCAGCAGTGTATGCTTATTCAAGCCCAAATTACAAACAGAATCATGCCTGTTCAGATGCTTGTTCAAGAGCAATCCCCTGAATGCAAAGTGTTGCAGTGCAGAGGCATACCACATGGACAGATCACTTCGATATTTCTTGAAGTGTTCTTCTGAGTACATCCATAGAAAAGGCTTAAGTGCGAAATAAAATAAGTTTGCAAGCCTACAGTTATCATCAAAGTTTTACTCTGCCCCCAGTGGTGATTTCCTTCGCAGCTGAAAGTCACTAGCTTAATGCTTGCAGACACTAATTATCCCGCCTACTAAATATGCAGCATATGCCTTCAGATCTTACAAGGGCCGACTATGGGAAAGTGACTAGATTATATTTAATTACAGTTATTGAAGTCCTGTCTGCACTGGCTCAAACTGCCAGGCATGCCAAAGCTGCCTGAGAGAGGGCCGCACATGGGTTGCAACAGATAAGAACTCAGTGTTTCCATAGCTTTGTTGGCCCATAAGACCTCAATCCAATGTGTAATACTTGCAAATGGCCTAAATGGGCTATGCTGAGCTCTCATGAATCAGAAACTAAAACATGTATTCTGTCACAGCAAACCATCCAAGGTACACCAGTGCATATGAGGTATGATTGGACTACTGCTCTCCAAGAGGTGGGTATTATTCAGATTAGCAAGCCTACAACTTGAAAACGCAGTGTTAATGTGGAGCACTGGTTCTGTATGGCTGTGCATTTTAATGAGCAAGGGCAGCTTAGACAAAGACCACCTTGGCTACTATGATGACATCATGTAGTAGTGCAAACAATAAGACTGTATGCCCTGAAAGGTAGTGTGCAACTTAAGGTGAACGAAGACGATAGAGAAACGACTGTGAGTAAAAGTGCCAGTTTCTAAAGTCTGCTTTAGGTAAGGCAAGTAGGCTTTGCTGAAAAATAACCTATCAGAACCCGTCAAACTAATTCCCAAACTTTGCACCCTCCACTTCATGCACTTGTAGGCCATATGACCGCAGGTGACATAAGACTACAGGTGACACATTCTGAAGAGCACCCACCCAACGGCATACCTGGAGAACATTCTCCTTGCCCACCAGGAGAACGCAGGAGTTAGTGTGTGGTTATGATATAACACGCTAATGGCTTACTCCTGCTCTAAAGCATCACTTTTCCTCATTACATTCAAGCAAAACAAATACACTACAGCTACACTGTGCATTCACTTATATGATCAGTGCTGCTCAACAATGACAATCTGAGAGCTACCTGCATGCACTAGCTGCGTTTGGACTTGAGTTCTAATGCGTTGAAAGGGGTCACGAGTAATGCCTGATATTCGGTCTGTTACCGTAGCCAGGCCCCATGTAAATGACGAGAAAGGACACTATTTGATCACTGCATGATGCAATGGTATGCAAAAGCATCCCATCAATCCTTCAGGAACATTGCGTCAATTAGTTGTGCTTTATCTGATTCAAGCCATACGATCGCCAACACAGAAAAAGGTGCAGTGAATAATGTGCCATATGGCAATGTTGTACTCACTTTGGCTTGCTTAGCGGCATATGGGTTGTGGTAGTTTGGATCCTTTTCAACCAAGCCTAGTTCTTGAGCAACCTGCATTGCCATAGCATTCGAACTATTACACCCATTTTGTTATGTCCTTGTTTTGTTAAAAGCATAATTGAAAGGTGTAATCGCATTAAGGTGCATTGCTTGGCACCTAGAGAGGCTGAGCCACATTCACGGCTTGCATGCAAATAAAGCTGCAAGCTAAAAACTTTGGGTATGCTTAAGCTTTGCCTTACAAGAGTAGAACGTGATAGCATTACCGGGCCCCAACCGCATTGCCTACTCAAAACTCGCACGTCTTAATTTCTAATTAGCATACTCATAATTACTAATGCATGCATAAGAAAGTCTCTAAGACAGTTCACTAAGTTAACGACTGCAACGCATTCATTAGGTCCATGTTTATTCAGCTCGAACCTATGGATAGCATGCCTCTCTTGCGATCCGAAGGTCCTGAGTTCGATTCCCACCAAAATCCAAATTTAACCTAATTTTCTTTTCAACTCAATTACTTTCCCTTGGTTACAGGAACCTCCTTGAGAAATTTGGCGTCAATCCTAACATTATTTGACTTGTTCCTGAATTTTGTTAATTATTCGCTTCCATCAGGACTTTTTGCTCACAGCCAATACTGCCACTGCTGGCTTTGTTTTCCTGCAATGAAGGACCCTTAATGCTTTTGCGTTAATAATGCATAACTTCTTGACTGTACACACACACACACAGAACATAATGCCAGTGAAAAGTTCCAAGGTATAAACATGGTACACATGGTATAAAACCGTTGATGTTGTTTTTACTTACGTTTGCTTTAGTCTGCATGCAAAACAATGTTGGGATTCTGCATTTATACAAAAATACTTTGTTCGATGGTGGTGCTTGTGGTTCACCAGGTAAGCAACTGTGCAGTAACAAGCCCTATCCATTGTATCGCCCCACAGTGCTCTATCTACGTCTCTGACGCTAATTAACAGTTGGGCAAATAAATTCATACAGTCCAATGTTAAGGGGAATTTGATTCATAATAAAACTTACCAAATTGATCAACTTGGTTGTGGTTTCATCATAGAGGTCAGTCGAGTTGGAAAATCCGATCGCCCAGTTGAGTACCACGGCGCCGGCTTTGTTTGCGTTAATGACGGCATGAGCAATGTTCGGCAGTCGCAGAATTATCTCCCCGAAGAACGCCGTGTTCTCCAACACCTGCGACAGTGCTGCAATACGCAGGCATACAACTGTAGTAAAAATGCGCATAGGCACGTGGTTTATTGCATTTTTACATCACGCCGCAAGCACCAATTTCGCAGACATCTAAACGATACAATCACAAAGTTGTGACAGCACACCGTTTCACTTACCGTCTCTTGTACTTTCATCCTCGGGGAAAGGGCCTCCTGGAATGTAGTCGGAACTCTCAAGTTTCAGCTTAGACGTTGTGAGCACCTGGCAAGAGAGGTAACACGACATACCACACGTCCATAATTACGCCTACGCTGTTTCAAGGCATGCAATTCTTGCAGTGTCCATGACCATCACAAACGATTAGACAGAAGCTGGGGATCCTTTTAAGGTCTGTCAGGATAAGGCAGGCAAGAATCTTACCTCATTGATTTTGTCCAACACAATATTGACTAGCTTGGCCTGCTTCTCAAAGTTGTCGAGTTTCAGTATACTCTTCACGGCTTCGAGACGCTCCGCACGACGCATCTTGAACAGCTTCCGATCTGTACAAGAGTCGGTTAAGGAAGACTTCAAGGATCTCTCCAAGTCATGTTAAACTACTCGCGCGTCCCAAAGGGAGGCCTGCGAAGGATCGTAGGCCGCCAGAGAACAACATTTAGCCTAGAAAGCAAACGTAATGAAAGGGTGACGTGGATCTGTTGAAACGAACGTTAAGGATACATTGCTGCACATGATGAGGTAGCGCGTTTTCCCTTGTGCTGTCTTGAGCTAAGCAAACGCCGAGTACAGTAGCTGCCAGCAGCAACCTGAAGAGTCGGCTAACGTTCATAATGACTAGCTGGGCGTCTATCTCTGTAATAAATAATCTACGCGAACGTAAAAATCGAGCGATGTTCGATGACTACACATCACACTAGCGCAACTAGCGTCGGCACCGATAGAACCACGTGTTTTGTTGACAAACCCACTCGTCGGCATAGAACGGTGAACTTCTGTGCATCGCGGTTAGCATGGTTTTGTTTCTCCACAGTTATATCAAGCCAGAACTGACAATCGAAAAAAATATATAAAATTTTGTTCGTTATTTTTAAAAAGCTCAATTGTTTATATACTGTTCATATATAATTTGGTTCGCGATTGCTGAGTTCCAGTTTCGTTTTTAAAAGTAAGAAGGCTTTGGTTGTCGGAAGAGGGTGAATCCAGTGGGCCCTCTGTGTGCCGAGACTGCTAGATAGGCTGCAGGCTCAGATTTTCAGCATTCCCCTGATTACATAGCGTGCGCAGAGGGGTGTGTGTGTGTGTGTGTGTGTGTGTGTGTGTGTGTGTGTGTGTGTGTGTGTGTGTGTGTGTGTGTGTGTGTGTGTGTGTGTGTGTGTGTGTGTGTGTGTGTGTGTGTGTGTGTGTGTGTGTGTGTGTGTGTGTGTGTGTGTGTGTGTGTGTGTGGTGGGTGGGGGGAGGGTGCAAGGGGGCTATTGGCATCCCTAATATACACGAGGAAGGAAAGCGAACATATTGGGCGGGCCTCGTTGTTCCCTGGTACCCAGAAGACACGCCCCCCCCCCCCCCCCCTCCTCGCCCTGCCCTTATTGAGAGACTTGTGCACACGAAGATCAGCGCACGAACAGCCGATGGGCATGCACATTAATGCAAGCCCCTGGGAGCGCGCCGAAGATGCACAGCCTCCACGCCAAAATAGTGGACAGCCGGCGCGTCGCCTCTCAACACTTTGTCGGACAGGAGAAGCCTGGGTTCATATTCTCGATTGATCCCTCCAGGGTTCGATCCCTCGAGGGAACGAAGTTAGAATTGGGGCCATTTTTGGCGAGGACTCAGTTTCCACCCTTTCAAATGCTTTAGTAGCCGCACGGGCATCTGTGACCACAGCGCAAGTTCAAGCCCCTCTTATTTCTGACCTCAGAAGATTAGAAGAGAGCATAGATTGAAGGTCTAATCTTTGACGTTAGCACGGATTGGTAGACCTTTTGGTCATGCATGCCATTGGTCTGACCTCAGAACCTCTGCAAAATTGTAGGAGGAGTGGTCTCGCTCCTGGGTAAGGACGGCGTGGTAGTGCTGTGTGGAGAAAGGGAGTGTTTTGGCAATCCTGGAACCAACGTTTTTTTTTTTTTTGGTGCCCTGGTTGAAATTGTGGCTGCTGCAGCCACTGATGGCCCTTGCCTTGCGTTAAACTGGCGGCTACTACTCTGCCACAGCGGCACTCCGCATAATTGTTTAATGAAAAAAATGCATAGGCGATCAATGCGATTGATGTGGAGGGGAATGCATTAGCATGTGGCCCCCGGTTTTGTGAGCGCACTAGGTGCCTCGATGCGCGCGCCCCCCTCTGCCGCAGGGCGCTGGCATCGAGGCACCCTAGAGCGCACTTACTCGTGGCGCCCTCTTTGCGTAGTGATGCAAACATACGAGTGACTTAATAATAATAATAATTGGTTTTTTGGGGGAAAGGAAATGGCGCAGTATCTGTCTCATATATCGTTGGACACCTGAACCGCGCCGTAAGGGAAGGGTAAAGGAGGGAGTGAAAGAAGAAAGGAAGAGAGAGGTGCCGTAATGGAGGGCTCCGGAATAATTTCGACCAATACACTGTGTAGCGCAGCAAAAGACGAGGACACAAGAGACGAGAGACGAACACCACGAGCGCTAACTTCCAACAAATTTTATTCTCCTGAAGCATCACATTTATACACCAGAAAACAGTAATCACACGTGCGAACAGTATCGATTTCTTAGAAAAACGAGCTCTTTATCTGAGAGGAGAATGGAAGGTGTGCTAACACACGAGCATCCTGACCTATTTATCTTTTCGGCTTCAATGATTTCGCGCGTTAACCTTTCTCTACTTTTTCCTATCACAAGACTTTTATCTCTTGTGTCCTCGTCTTTTGCTGCGCTACACAGTGTATTGGAACTATGTACCAACAAGCCCAAAAAGCCACGCTACTAATTTCGACCACCTGGGGATCTTTAACGTGCACTGACATCGCACAGCACACGGGCGCCTTAGCGTTTTTCCTCCATAAAAACGCAGCCGCCGCGGTCGGGTTCGAACCCGGGAACTCCGGATCAGTAGTCGAGCGCCCTAACCACTGAGCCACCGCGGCGGGGCACGAGTGACTTGTAGTTTTTATTTCTGCACCCGATTTTTCGGAGGTTTCGGAGACCTACGCCGACGGATAGAATCGCCGCAGTTGGTTAGTATTAGACACTAATGCATTAAAAGCTGCCAGCATTCGTAGCTCAGCCCTGTCCTCCTAAAGGCGCTCTCTCCTCATTCGTGTAAGCAGCTAGAGCCATTTATAGCTGCAAACATCGATATTCGGTCCAGTTCAGTGTCCTGAAGATACCCGAGAAGATTAAATAGTGGAAGCTAATAATCAACGAAGCCGATCCCATAGTAGTACATGTCTTTCCCTCGATGACATCTGCACAACACCTGTAAAGGATCTCTCTCTCTCTCTCCACTTGTTCCTTGCTAATCACATGACTGTTTTTGCTATGAACGTACGTTGACGGACTTAATCGCACCGACTGAACTGCCTCTAACTGCCAGTTGGGTCATTCCATGTCAAATGTGCCAGAGTTTGTGGTCGACCCTCTTCCATCTTCTGGATAAAATTTGTGGCTCTTTATTGAGCCGCCTAAAGTAAGTATACCCTTAATAACTTTGGGTGGTGCTGGTGGTAAAACAATATTGTATGCATTGGGGCAGGTTTTAGAGGAGAGTGGAGAGTTTCACCGGCAGCATTGGCCTGTCCTGAACGCCCGCATTAATCTTTCGCCGGTTAATAACTTTTGCGAAAAAAATTTCCTTGCCTTGTGACAGCCCTTCGTGTTTCTCAGACGAGAGCTAAAGTTGGTGTCAGAAAAAATTTTCGAAAAGCAAACATTTTACAATTGCGCTTCACAATGTTTTAGAGATAATTAATATGCATTGTGGGTTTTAATCGCTCAGCCAAAAAATTTGTAGCGCAAAGTTTTTGTGTTGCTTTATGTCATTATTCTTCCCCACGAAATGCCATTTTTGCAATTTTTTATACTATTTCGCGACATTGGCGAGCAACATCACAGGTTTCGGCGCTTCTCCATAATATGTACTATCTCTTTAAATGGTTTAAAGTATGATACAACATAGTATATAATATAAAAAAAAATGTCGAACTTAAAAAAAAGTGTAATGTGCAGGGCTTTCGGGCATAATTTTCGTACAGAGCCGTTCCTAGTAAAAATATAAACTGTATAGCTAGTTGCACTGAAATTTTTCTCAGTGGTTTTTATCGGAGCCTTTTTTGTTTTTAAGTTCGGCGCTGCACCTTGAGCTATGGTTGCCTTGTACCTCCACTGCACTGCTCGGCATGCTTTTACTGTTTCCCGAGAGTCATACGCTGCGCGGGAAGCACGCTGCAGCAAACATTAAAGAGATAAGAGTTCTGCAGGGGGCTCTGTGTCGTCAACGAAGCCCGTGCGTTGCCCGGCTGGAAAATCAAAATCGGTGTACGGCTCCATGACTACTGTCGCGGCGGCTTAATCGCAGTGGCTGAGTACGCATGACGTAGGGAAACGAAATTCTTCGTCACCACTGCTACATGGGCCGATCGCTAGGCAGCACAAAAGTGGGGCTGTGATAGCAGCAGCAAGCTGGCTTTAGTAGGCTGCGCACTGTACTACGTAAGACATCAGCTACTTCGTGGCTTCGGCAGTGGTTATGGAGAGAATTGACACAAGAACCTATTCAAGAAAGTCAATCTGCGGCCTTTGAAAATCCTCATGGAGGTGAGCCACCATATTTCAGTTATCCTCCGGCTATCAGCGTAATTTCGACCATACATTAAACGGGAACTGCATGAGGCTATGCTCCTCGCAACGTGACGTACGACGGTGCGGCCGCTGGCACACACCACGAAGTGAAGAGCCTTGGCTATATATAGAAAAGCGCCTTTTAAAACATTGTAGCATCCGTTGCTACCGCTTCAACATTCAGTCGTCTCGCGTTATCAAGAATGTATGACCCCACTTTTACCCCATCAGGATTGATAAAATCAATGATGAAAATCTCTCTTTGAATATATTCAAGCGCAGTTTCGCTAACTGTATTTTAGGATGCTGATACTATTAATAACTGATCGAGATATATAGGCCACAACATATTTTTTCTTTCTACTAGCCGCCGCCTTGGTTGATTGGTTACGATGCTCAGCTGCTGACCCCACTGATGAGGGTTCGATCCGGGCCGCGTAAAAGAGACGCAGCACAATCTGCGTCTCCTTTGCGTAAAGAGGCGCGCGGCGGCCACGGCCATGTTCTTCAGTGCAGTGGTGGTACGGGGCAACCATGGCGAGAGGTGCAGCGCTCAACTTTAAATGTTTTTTCTTGCTTAAAACAAGCAAAAAAAAAAGCTGCAATAAAAATCGCTGAGCAAAATTTTAATGCAGATAGCTATTAATTGAGCTACAATTCATATTTTTACTAGGAACGCCTCTGTACGAAAATTATGCCCGATAACGCTACACATCACACTTCTTTTAAGTTCGGCATTTTTTCTGAAATATACTGCGTTGTATCATACTTTAAATCGTTTAAAGAGATAGTACATATTATAGAGAACCGGCGAAACATGTGATGTTGCTCGCTGATGTCGCGAAAGAGTATAAAACAATTATATATATAATTGGTTTTGGGGGGAAAGGAAATGGCGCAGTATCTCTCTCATATATCGTTGGACACCTGAACCGCGCCGTAAGGGGAGGGTAAAGGAGGGAGTGAAAGGAGAAAGGAAGAGAGAGGTGCCGTAGTGGAGTGCTCCGGAATAATTTTGACCACCTGGGGATCTTTAACGTGCACTGACATCGCACAGCACACGGGCGCCTTGGCGTTTTTCCTCCATAAAAACGCAGCCGCCGCGGTCGGGTTCGAACCCGGGAACTCCGGATCAGTAGTCGAGCGCCCTAACCACTGAGCCACCGCGGCGGGGATAAAAAAAAAATTGCGAAAACGGTGTTTTTGGGGAACAATAATAAAATAAAGGAACAAAAAACTTTGCGCTGCAAATTTTTTGGCTGTGCGATTAAAACCCACAATGGATATTGAATATCTCTAGAAAATTTTGAATCGCAACAGTAAAATATTTTATTTTTTGTGAATATTTTTCTGACACCAACTTTTGCACTTCTCTGAGAAATTCTAAGGTCTGTCATATGACAAGGAAATTTGTTCGCCAAAGATATTACTGGTAATTACTTTAGTCGGTTCATTAAAGGGCCACAAATTTTATCCAAAAAATCTGAGGGGGTGGAGCGCAAAATTTTGTACGCTTGGCATGAAATGACCTAGTTGCTTGTAACATATATTAATCTGGAGCGTCGTATTTCTTTACAGGCAGTAAAAGCAGGTCTACTAGCTATCGAATTTAAAGACGCAGTGGGAACGCCGGCTGCCTTCTATAAGCATCACCTATCGCCATCCTCACCCCACCTCCCCACCCTACCATATCCTCCGCTAGCTCCACCCACCTTCAACCTCCAGAAAAGTTCTCTCGTGTGTGTGAAGCCTTGGGCTAAAGTAAAGCGTTCATTAGAGTAAAAGCATGGAAGTAATCATCGAGGGTAAGCCCAACCGCTTTCGCAGAATTGTTTCATCAGATGTCTCATCACCCGGTAATTTTTTTATGCGATAACATACAAGCCCCATGAAGATGAAAAGCCAGCGGTGTCACACATTTGCCACCTGCCAAGGTTGGTATATACGGAAGAGCCGACTGCGACCTGCCACGGTTGGCAGGTGGCGAAGTGGAGAGAAAAAACCCCTCTCCATCTGAATCGTATGTGCGGTCATGCAAGAAGCTCACAACGAGGTTGTTATGCTATCGCATTATCACAGCTAACAGTAAATAGCTGTCCTCGAAGCGTTTAATTCCGTAGTTTTCTCTGTATTTACTGTGATGTTTTCAATGTGTAATTTTCTTACGGATGGCTATTTGAGTGTTGCTTTATTTCTGTACAGTTTGAAAAAATGTTCCAGTTGTGTTGCACACATTATTTGTATTTTACAGCGTCAGCTGTTATTAACGGGCCGCTCAAAAATGGGGCGTTGGCGGCGTCAGCACAGCCTGCCACCGTGCATCAGCTCAATCTCAGCAAACACCAGAGCAACCCGCCGGAATTCAGCTCCCTTATCTCCGTGCACCTCTTGAATGGGGCGGGATGCGACGAAGCCGCCGCTACGTTGCTTAGTGGTTAGAGCATCCACGTTGATATACGAACTCTGATATGTCTTTATTTTTTGGCGATAACATGTCAGTCGCCGCCTGTGTTTTGGCCAATCGCCCGCAGAGTGTACGCGCCTTTATTTTCTTTGAAAACAACAACAATAAAAAAAGAGAGCTCCGAGGTGAGAGATTACTCCCTGGCCAGGTCGCCTCAATGACTGTTCCTGCCCGCTTCGATTACTGGTGGAGCCTGGTGTTTCTTCTTGGCGAGGCAGATCTTGGTGGTTTTTGGCCAGGTTTTAGGCTAGTTCTGTAGGCTTGGGTAACGTGGAGTTTCCGTCGCGCTGTTCCCAGCCATGTCTTTCACCCCCCCGGGTGGGGGCTCGGCAGATTGGTTCGCCAGCCTGTTGGTCGAAAGCTTGCCTCTGAATTTATTCGGGAAAAATGAGTCGATGTAATTCTTATGGAGCTCGTACTAATAGGCAGTGGAATGCTCAAAGTGAAGAAACCAAAAACAATCCAACAACAACTGAAGAGTTTGACGACACACTATCTAGATATCTCTGAAGTGAAGTGTGACCTTTCGGGAGGCGAGATATTGTTTGCAAATCAGCACACTTTGATTGTGTGTCGGATCTGGTACAGTGCACCTCAATCACATCTATTCCTGTCAATGATTTCATATCAGAACAACTGGCGCGTGCACTAAAAGTACTGTGCACGGAGTGGACCCGTCCTTTACTACTCGAGAAATTTTGAAGGAATTTCAGGACGCAGGAGCTGAGGTTATTTCTGTGTACTTTTGCTCTCGCTAGGTGGCTGGTATGCGTGTTGCAACGGGATCGGTGATAACTTTTGCTGATTGCACATGTTCCTTTTAGTTCAAAATTTGGCCAATTGCCTATCGCGTGCACCCCCTGCATTCTCGCCCACTGCAATGTATCAACTGTTGGCTGTTTGGAAAAAGTGGCAGAGCGTGTATGTC
This sequence comes from Amblyomma americanum, assembly GCF_052857255.1. NCBI lineage: Eukaryota > Metazoa > Arthropoda > Arachnida > Ixodida > Ixodidae > Amblyomma > Amblyomma americanum. The sequence continues at coordinate 203,880,385 of NC_135500.1, forward strand.
AGCGACTAGATGCCAGGTGCGGTGAAAGCCACACTTCTGATAGCTGCACCGCTTGAAAGCCTAGCTGTTGCCTACGCAGTAACGACCACTCCGCTGATGATGCCAATTGAGAAAAATGGTCTCATGAGCAATGTTTGTTAGAATTTATTTAACAGAATCACCGACTATGAACTGACGTTTATGCGCTACTTGAACTTACACCGGCCTAGTGCATTCCTCGCGCCTGGCTTCGAGGCCACATTGTCTTCCTCAATCGTGCACCAACAGTTGAAACAGCTCTTTCAGTTGTGGTCGAGCGTACGCTCAGCAACTTTACTCATGCATTGTCTGATATTGTTGCCAGTCAGGCAGCTTGTCCGCCTCCGCCTGTAATGTCTCCAGGATCGGCTTCACGCCAAACCTGCGCTGAACGATTTAATAGAACCTCATTACCTGTAGTGCCGTCTCACGTGCCGCCTCTCGACAGCGTCCCTGTCAGCCTTTCTCGCAGCAGTGTTTGTACTAATGACGTGGATATGACATGCCCTACGCAAAAGTGTAGTGCCTGTACCTCACCCTCTGAGTCCTCTCTTCTCCAGGTGAAAACTAAAAAAAGAGGTCCTCCACAGTCTTTCCCAAATCTGATATGCTAGAGAAGGCTGTTACAGCCTCTATCTTCGAATAGTGATTATGGCACGGGAAAATGTTCTCCAGTGGAATTGCCGCTGTATTATATCTTCTCCTCCAGATGTAGAACGATACATATCTACTCATTCCCCTGGCATAGTGCTTGTCTATCCCCCGTCAAGTCATTTTTCTTAAAAAAAATGTCTTTATTTCCGAGCGGATCGTATATATTGGTAGGGGCGGCGGGTTAGTGACACTGATATCTTCAAAACTGTGCCGCCAGGCAAAAATAAGAAAAAAACAATGCTTCTTGACTGTGAGCATTTAGCTGCAGACCTCAGATTACCGCAATGCGCCACTGTCACAACGGTCACAGTCGCTAACGTCTATTATCCAGTAGGTGCACGTAAAACAAACTGTCAGGACAGATTACTTGACAATTCTAATAGGGTCATCATTGCTGGGGACTTCAACTCGCGTCATATTTTCTGGGGCAACTACTCTGACTCATGTGGACAGCTGTTATGGACATGGATGTGCGCTGCTGCAATGCTCGGGCCATAACTTTGATGCGTAGAAATTCGCGATCATTCATCGATTTATCCTTGGCAGCAGGAGATAGGTATAGGGGCATGGTCCACAGTTGTCCGTGGTACGTCTAGTGACCACTTTCTAATAACTTTTGCTATCTTGCTCAGCCCACTCCGAGATAAAGGTTCTGCCCGAAAACTAGTGAATCATGCTACCTAAAAATCTTCGTTGCGCTCCTCCTTTTAATGTCATCTTTGTTCATTTATGACCAACGGGGTGCGCAGCGGTTGTTATCCTTAATTCTGAACGCTACTGAGAGTTCCCAGTTCACTGTGCGGTCTGCTGTTATTCTCTTCTCTTGGCCCTCCTCACTGAACCCTGGCCAATCCTCCTTCGTGGGTACGTGCCATGTCACTTAATTTGGAATTAACAACAACAATGTCATGTCCCGGCAGAGTATCTGGCGGGGAGCCGTCCGCATAGCCCACTGGTGAGGATGCACCTCCCGGCACCAAACGTTAAAAATGCATCCCCTACATACGAACCCAGTACCACAGGTAAAAATGTACTTTCAGGCGTCCACATGTAAAAATTGAAAGTGCAACTCCATCGTATGAACCCAGCAGCGCCCGAATACGACGCGGATGTGCTAACTACTAGGCCACCGCTACGACGCTGTATTAGAGCATCCGCTCAACTAAATCAATTATAATGCCTCCATTTACTCGCTACCTCAAGCCAGCTAAAGCTGGGTTATTCGCGTTACAAACACGTAGCCGCCCTGCGATTGTTTTGGTCACTTCTTGCCTGCAAGGAATCCATGTATGATCGCCAATTAATAAGTGTGTGCAATATACGGAGCGATATTTACGTCAAGATGATTCGTACAGGTTTTTACACATCCCTTCTCGTTCATTGAATGGGCCGATTAAATGAACAACGTTTACCCATTCATCAGTGGACGCTCGTCCTCCATGATGGTATATCTTGCGAAGATAATACCTGGTTCTATTTTGCCTCCAAATCAAACAAAATCGCGCAACGCCTGATATCTCGGCTTGAGAATTGATTTACTTCTAACTCCAAGCTCGGAAGAAAAAATTTAATTAGAGCTTTTCTCACCTTTGTGCAAATTCAGCTCTTCTCTATAACCTAGTAGACTAGTGGGCCTACAACTCGGTGCATTTCTCTGGCAGAGAAATTGACCATTGTTTCCTATTATATTATAAGAATCTGACAAAAATCGCTAATTATCGATGTGGTTGCTGCAGCTTTGCTTTTGCGAACTCAATTTCAACACGGCAGTAATGCATGTGCAGGCCACATACCGGACTCCAATTTGTCCCAAAGTAAGATTTGATTGTATTTTGCACGGCGCGTTGATAGTGGTGAGCTGAACGCAGCTACAACAATCATGTAAATATTTTAGTATATCTTGTGTTTCTTTCCTTCAAGCTTGCTCGGGCAGAAAAACGTAGAAGTTATCTGCACGTGCTATGCCCCGACAGCCAAGTTTTGCAGCTCGTCATGCATCGGTATTCTCTAGCACCTGCAACAAGGAGGTGAGAGCAGTGTCTTACGGTGCGGTCACATCGGGGTATACCTGGTTGACCCATCATTCATTCATTCATTCATTCATTCATTCATTCATTCATTCATTCATTCATTCATTCATTTTTGCCTCAAAGGCCAGCAAGGGGGCATTACATGAGGGGTGGGCACTCGTATGTATTAAGTAATTATTTCTTCGATGGAGGAACTATGGCAGCCAGTGCTTTATATAGCGTTGTGTAACTGAATTGTGCCGGTTACAAAATTCAGCACACAGTTACCTTTCAGTGTTTGGTTCAAAGCTTAAAAATTTGCAGGATGTCTCTCTCATTCTCGGGTAAAGCTCGATTGTACCCGATTCTTTCACCCAGAGAAGATTTCTTAAAAGTCGGGTTAAACGCGATTTCTACCGAAAACTAAGCCTTCCAGCCAATTCAGTTTTCCTGTCGACAAAGCTGAAGCCACCGCACAAAAATTAGAAGACGTCTTGTGCTTATTCCAGAAAGTGTCTTCAGTCAAATGAATTTAACGATTCTTATTGGTTAAGGTAATTAATTTTAGGCCAAGTTAGAAGGTTATAGGTTTTCGATGCGAGAAACCAAAACACTAGTACTGATCAGATGTCTTATCGGCACCATTTCTTCAAGCGTTACCTATACTGACGACGTCCTACTCTAAGGCAAGAGCTTCTGCGTTTAAAATGATCGCTGTGACTTGGAATGAATATTGTCACAGTGCACAGACAAAGAAAAGCAGACAGGTCTCGCATCGACGCGGAAGTGCTGCCCAGCAGATCATAATGTACCATCAAAATATTTGTAATTAATGAGAAAAAAAGAAATTTTATTTCGTAAAAGTTTCGATGTGCAACCTGACATTTCCATATTGTTTACAAAATAATGTGAAGAAATAGAGTACTTTATGTATCGTACAAAAACAAGCACTTATAATAAATTGTCTTCTGGTGCAGAATATAGCCCGATAAATTCCAAATTATTAAATATTTTGCTGAATAACCGGGTTTATACTCGAATTTGAAGTCAGAAATTATCACTCGATTTTTATGCACCGAATGAAAGAAACAAAAAAAACCCAAAACGAAGGGCTTTATCCATACGCCGCTTCGGAGAGTAAAAATAAACTGGGCAGTTAAACTTCGAAAGCAGCTGGACGTTGCTCACACCAGAAGCTAGGGCTTTTAAGCGATGCCTTTCTTCCCTGTACTGTGCATCACGATTTGCCGGTTATGGAAAAGAAATTAGGAGCAGGAGGCGTTGGAGTATAGGCATGCATGTGACTGGCTCGCGAGCGCGTAAGAGGAGCATATTTAAATGCGCAAGCAGTCGCGCTGCTAATAGCTTCCGCTTCTCTCTGATCGTACGAGATGGAGTGTAAAGTTGGTCTCAAGGGATATCCTGATTTCGAACCGAACTTTCGCAGTTGTCTCGAGCAAAACAGCCCACGATGTGGCCATACGCTTGGGATTCCGAAATTAGTGCCAGCACAATCGACATTCCGATCGCCAACGGGTTTTAACGGCACCGCCAGTATCGCGTGGAGCTGCGCCATCTGGTGATCGTTTTTTCGTCACGCCGGCCGCAGAGGTCGGATGCTGCGCGCGCGCCACAGTTGCTCTCCAGTTGTCCGCGGGATGCGGGTGACGCCTGTCGCGCACATCCCCAAACTCCCGCCTCACGCTCGGGCGTGCGTCTGTGGTACGCGTGCGAGGCGCGTCGGCCTTCGACGCCCCCTCTTCGGAAGCGACCATGCGAATTCAGTTACAGCCGACAGCGAAGAGAAAAGACTTCTTGTCAGAGCGTCGGAGCCGGTTAATCTCGGTGTGCAAAACTTGAAATCTCGTTTGTTTTAGAAGTACAACGGCTAAGTGAAGAGCGAGTGACAAGGCTTTCGTCATCAAACGTCATCACTGGTTCGTGTTTTAGACTATGTCCAGACATCGAGGTTTGTCGCCACATTGATGTCGTTCCTTCAACCTCAGAGAATCAACTCGTCCGCATTGTAGGGCTCCGACGGTATCTACTCAGAAGCTGCGACAACAGTTGTGTCCTTTTCCTAAGGTGCGCCAGTGTGGGTCAGAAACAACGACGGAATGAGACCACGATGGATCTTCTCAGGAGCCCGAAGACCTGAGGTAACGTAAAAACCTGATTATTGTACTTCGTTTCAGGGGCGGATTTTTTTGTTCGGCCTTAGCTCTGAAGAACTGCCACTACTAACTCCCTTTCGTAACATTTATCAAAACAATTTCTTTCGAGCCAGTCGACTCATATCTCGATGGATAAAACACAGAGCGAGCTCACGTTTTGACGTTGGTCGTTCGCTTTCTGAAACAGGCTGTCGCTGCGACAGTATGCTTCAGAGAGTTGTTTTGCATGCGGATGTGAGGAAGCTTCGATCTCTTTTAATTATTCCGCTGTACCAAGCCGTGCTATGCAATGCCATACCGTACTGTGCTGCACCATACTATTCAGTATCACAACTCTGCCTCAGTTCTACCTCTTCCTCAGAAACATTTGTTGCACTTGAAATTCTCTAATTAAGTTGCACGCATTCAAGCGACGGCATAAGGACGCAATTTTTGCACTTGAAGTAGAATTCTGCACCACAGTGGGAAGCTTACACAGTACTTGCTTACTGTAGTACACGTGCGGAGTCATAATCGAGAAGGTACGCTGCCGCGGCCATGTGTTATCAATGCTTTCCTTTCAGGCAAATTTCGGAAATCAAGGGTTTCAGAGATAATAAAAAAGAAAGGCAGAACTGTTCGTTTTCCCGTAAAAGAGATAAATTAGTGCTTCAGAAAACAATACTGTAGTCTAGAGTCTGTTTATTTTTTATTCGTTGGGTCGACTGAATGTACATTTTTGTTCCTTCTACGCGTCATAAAGTCTGCCCGAAGCTTTCGTCATTTTTCTCTTAATGAAGAGAGCAGTAAAGTGTTATAGAGCGAGAAAACATTCTTCTGCACACACGTACAATTACTGCCCTACCCTCTGCGATTTTTATCGTAGCAATAAATGGTCGTTGCATTTGAGGACAACTGTCCACAAGCATTTGAATGGCAAACTTGAAAAGGCTGAAAGAGTTGCAACAGAGGTTTTGCCTCTACTCGGGCGCAAGACGCAGCAGAACGCTTCTTTGTTCCTTACAAAAGGCGCCATGTCTGCGAGATTTTTCAAAGCAGTGCAGACGAAGGCTGATATTCTTCACTCAAAGAAGGAAGCAGAAGGGACGTCGTTGAAAATAGACGACACGCAGTACAAACCCGTTCGTAAGCTTGAACACTCCCCCCCCCCCCCCCTTCTTCCCCCTCCCATTGCCCCCGCCTTCCATTTCTCAGAAAAAAAATTAAAACAGCGAAAGAAACCTTGCATACATCTTAGGAAGATAAAGGGAGGAACTTCTGTACTCAAATGCAAATACTTCTGCCGGCATGCTTCTAACCGCCTGCATGCTGCTTTGCGCGGGAAAAACGAATCAAGCTGAAAAAAGGCTTAAAAGGAATGGATGAAAGGAAAGAAAAAAATGAAAAAGCTAGAAATAAAAAATGAGATATATAAAAAAGGGAGATATAAACATAAAAAGGGGCTGATATGGGTGAAACTGACAAGTACTAATGTACACGACTTATCAGGGGCGCCACGCTAACAGTATAGTTTATTTGTAAGCTGGTAACTAAATGGGGGAAAAATAAATAAAAACGAATACGCGTGAACAAAGTAATAAGTTATTCACGCCAACTTTAGGGCTCTGGCCAAAGATGCCTGCAAAGCGACTTTATCGAATACTGCTTTTCGAATCGATTGTGGTCTCTGGCGACTGCGAAAGGGAGCACATCGTTTTCACGTACAGCTATCAGCGAACGCATCAGTATTTAGGCGTAGGTGTCACACTAAGACAAGGTGGCATTACGCAACAGACAAAACTTAATATTTTAATGGGATTTCGTTTTCCATAATTTCTTAATTCTTGCACTCTAATACAAAAGTATCGTGGGCCCCACATCGTACATTGTAGAAGCCATAGTATGGGTAAAATCCAGCAAAAGTAGACGTTACTTGTTTGCGTAAAGCAACCAGTGATACATCGTCCTGCTTACTCTTTTAACCTTATCGAGAAAGGAAAAGCAGACGTTCGTAATTGCATACCTCGCGCGAAGCCGCTGGTGATTGAAATGGCGAATAAAATAATAAAATAAAATCTGTGTGACGGATGGTCGCTGCAGACGACGCGCCGCCCAGATTATCCTGCTGCCGTTGCATCCTCGGTCGTTCGGGTGGATCCACCTTAGCGCGGGCAGGTGACTGATTGCTATAGGGTGGACGGTGCTTCCGCTGTCTGCGTCCTTGCGAGAAGATTGCGCGAAAATGCGGGCGAGCTACGGGGGGTGATGCTGCGCATATGCGCTGGCCATCTCGCAACGAGGCATGGGAGGCCCGTACGCGCCCACCGTGCAAATAAAACTTCCCAGTCGTAGAATAGAAGCGGACATATCTGTCAGCCAGCCGCTGCTGCATATGCCCTTCAGCAGCGGCTGGCTAATAGATGTGAGTGAGGAACAAGCTACCGCAGATAAGAAGAAGTAAAAATAAAAACAAAGGATGGAGGGAGCAAGGCGTGCTCAGAGGGTGAGTCTAGAATCGATGAGCAGACTTCCCGCCCAAACGCAGTTTTCTTTCGGATTGCGGCGAGAGAGCATGAGAAGGAGCGAATGGATTAAAGACAGGACTCAAGCAAAAGAGGGCGCAACAATTCTCTGCTTTGAATACTGGAACGGCCGCTGTTCTTTTCGTTTTAGGGTACACTAATCGAAACTCGGTTCCTTGGATTTCGAGCTTAGGCGACGCCCGTCCCTGTGTTCTCGGTTCCTGCGCTCGTAAATATTGGACCGAGCTCCCGTTTGTCTGTTCCCTTATTCATCTCTGTGCGCGAAATTCGCTGCGTTGAAGAACATGGGAAGAGAAAGCCCGCGTACAGTGTTTGCAGTATGTAATCAGGTGTCGGCCGGCTCTGGAAGTGGAATGGAATGTTTGCGAAGTGCGTAAGAATGTTTGCCTTGGCGAAAAGATTGTCAGGAATCTTTACTGGTGTCAGTGTGGTCGAACGATTAGATTGGTTTCTGCTGAAAGCTTAACCAACACAACAGTTCAAGAATCTACTAGAGTCTTTATCTTTTTTGTTTACCGAATAAGAAAAAAGTAAATGCCAAAAACTCCAAGCACCGCTTGAGGGGTTTGGAAAACGGGCAGTCATTGGTAATTTTCTCCTGCTTTTTTAACATCTCTTGCGATCGACGGAACTCAAACTTTAGGATGTATAAGGCTCGAGATCGAATTCTTTGGCATCAAATAATAAAAAAATGGTATTTGACCCCACCTCCGGCGGAGGCTCCTTAACGATGCTTAAACAAATCATCATTATTGTCAGGTTTCTGCACAGATTAAAATGAGGATAAAGAGAGCAAGACAGGTGATCCTCCTAAGTTATCCAACATCGCATACTATGACCAAATCGTCCAAAACTGCACTTTCGAAGAACAGGTCCGCATGAATCCAATCGCACGCAATATACTACTCGACAGGGGTGAAGCGCTGGTGCACAGTGCATAATCTTGGACCGTGAATAGCAGATCAAGTGTACGCTATTCATGCAGTAAATAAACTAGAAACTGGTGAATAATGATTTGTCGGTCCGTTGAAAACATTTATAAACAGCTGGATATGACGACAAAACAGCGCTGAAACATGGCACATTGAAAAACATGACACATCTTAGATAAATAAAGAATTGCTTATGCACGAATGTGACCATGGCGTGAGGAGTCAAAGTCGCGAAATAAAGCCTACTGTTGCGCGAACATAAACTTACTCAATGCTCAGGCTATGCTTCGTAAATCATTAAACTCAGAGGGCGCATGACGTCTCGGATCTCAGTGCGCTGAGGTGCAGCACCGGGAAAGCCACCTTCGTTCATACCACGAGACGAAGAAGCGCCACCGATACCACGCGATAGTCCTTATTTGATCCCCATTGACGCCGCAACAACTTTACCATCCTGTGTACTGAGTGGTGCATAGATCGCATCGCCACCTCTGCGTAAACTGCCACCTACCCCTACGCAGGGCTTCGTATGCTTTAAACGCTGTGAACTACCCTGCTTAAATAACTGCCACAGCAACATACCCGCTCTTGCGTAGAGGCTGCCACTGTAAGCTCATCAGTTACTGCGCCTTTCATCTCCTCAAAACCAATCATCCTTTTTTTTTTTTCATTCGATCGAGGCTATGAGTGCAGGAACTCGTTACGTAACCCGGCCGCCGTGATTACTCAGTGACTAGAGCGTTCAGTTGATGAACTCGAAGACACGCTATAAAATTCCGGCCGAAGAGGCCGCGTTTCCAAGGAGGTAAAATGCAAAAGAGGCCCGTGTGCTGTATTATGTGGTCGAAATTATTCTGCAGCCCTCCATCGCGGAGCCACTTTCTCTCTTCCTTCTTATAGTTCCTCCTTCATAAATTTCCTCGGGGCGCGGTTGAGGTGCCCGTCGTTAAGTGAGACGGTTATTGCGCCTTCCCTTTCCTCGAAGTTAAATGTCATTTTACTTACACGTCCTGCGCGCACGCGGTGGTCACTTGACCGCGCGTGGAGAGCAGCGCGTGATCGGCTGTCGAAGTTGATTGCGCGCTCACCAAGGGGGCTGCGAATTTTTACCGAGCTTCGCGTGTGTCCCTGGCGGGTGCTCTCCTAGAAAGAGCTCCCGCTGCAAAAGTGCAGGCAGGGGCCAAACCTCTGCTTTTAGTAGTAGTTGCTTGCCGACAAAAAGCTTTCCCGCAGTAAAGGTGTATAGGCAGTGGTGCACGCTTTACAGGAGGCTTAGTGCAAAGAACGAACTGGTTATCAATGCTTAGAGCGCCCTGCGAAGCTGAAATGAAAGCGTAAAGTGGAGTTTTGATTTAATAATTAGCTCATCAGAGAATAAGAATGGGGTGCAGCACATATGACATGTACCCCCAGGTCATAAATGACAGCTCGCTATTATCCTTGAAAAAGGAAAGCACCATCAGCTTTAAATGAAACACGAAGAAAACAACTAAACCGCCAGGAAAACAAAAGAAAATATCGGCTGAAGAGCAAATACAGGCGTGGCGTATTAACAAATACATAGAGCGGTCTTTACGACTTCGATGAGAAAATTACCCTCTCGAGTATTCCGCCTGCCTAGTGCAATATCTTCCAGTTTTGCGGTTAGCGTTTCAATTCTCTTGTTCGTGTCCCATTTGACGCTGATAGTGCATAATAGCTGTATTGGTACGTCGCGACAAGTTGCACTAGAAGTGGAAGAGAAAGAGGTAGAGGTGCAAGGAGTCTGGCTGCATCTGGTGTGGCGCTGGCTGTCCACTGGTTTCTCCCATTTCCTCTTTCAATTAGTAAATGAATCCATCCTCTTCGTCGCTATACATGGTGAAGGGGCAGGGTAGTCGTACTTGATCCTGCAGAACCTTGACAGAGCAGACGCTTGGCTGGGCTAGCACTTTTACCAACAGAGATGACGAGAAAAGATTGGCACCGCCAATCTTCGAGCAAAGCAGGTACAGGTCCCAATGCAGGCCGCGAATGCCAGGCACAGGTCAATTCCTGCAGCATCTGTTTGAGCCGATAATGCTTTTCAAGTGGTGGGAATGAGGATGTTAAAGACCGACTGAAGCACTACCAGCGCGTCAGCAAGTATAACCACTGGAGAAAAACCATGCAACTCCTCTATGTGGTCATCTTTCTCGCCGGCAAAGCGCTGCTGTGGTTTGAGAACCACGAAAACACACTTTTTACGTAAGATAGGTTCGCGGGTGAGGTTACGAAGTGTTTTGGCGATTAGATTGAAAAAAAGGGCGATGCGGAATAGTCTGTTGCTCAATGAGCACAGTTGTCTACAGAAATGTGCACGTCCTACATTGAGGAAGGTCCGATGCTCTGCAGCAGTGTAAACAGGCGCGTCTGAGGAAGACACGGTTGGCCACCTTTTAAAGGGGCTTGCCGGTGGCGTCTACAACTTCCTGATCACCAAGGACACCCTCACCAGTACATCTGACGATATAAAATATTGCCGCCCATTTGAGGCACTGAAAATTCTGCGAATTTCATCCTGTCCATTAATTTGCCCATGCAGTGTCCACTATGCCTATACAATATCTTGCCTGTACTCATTTGTGGGGCAAAAACTTGAAGCATGACGAAAAAGCGCTGAAATTAAATTGAGGAGAACGCTGCTGAGCTACATGTTATGTCGGTGCAGCTGTGGCAGGCTGCCGGCACTGGTTTGAGCAAAAGACTCAGACGTGAACGGTAGCCGGCGTTCTGTTATAGTCGCAGCTGCAGAAGCCCCGTGCTCGCGCTTGCGCACAACACGACCTGGTGCACGGCCGCAGTCTTCGTCATTGTGTACATGGCGGACATAGCGATATAGAAACGAAATTGGCACGCGTAACGTTAAAAGACAGGAAGAGAGCTGAGCGTGTGCGGGAACAAAGGCGAATCAATGATATCCTAGCCGATGTAAAAAAAAAAACAAGGAAATGAACGTGGACAAGGCATGTAATGCGGACGGAAGGTAACCCATGGTCTTCTTGGGGTAACGGAGTGGATTCAAAGAGAAGGCAAACGTACCAGGAAGCGATACCTAACTAGCTAGGCGCATGAGATTTGGAAGTCTGCGGGGATATAGCGGCCGCAAGTGGCGTCGGAGAGGGTTAATTGGAAGACAGCGGGGGAGGCTTTTATCGTGTTGTTGACGTAATTAGGCCGGTGGTGACGGTGAGGATAATGAAGAACACGAATCGCCAATATCTCAACGTCTTCTGCTCAGATTTGTCGATGAGTTACGCTCTCTGCTAGTGGAGCCGAGCTTCAGTGGCATTCTGTTTTTCGCAATGAATGCGAAAGATGTGAAAGGTCATGCGCTTCGCCGTCGGTCACCGGGAAGAACTGCAGTTTCTACCTCATGACTGTGAACTCGGAAAACAAGCCCAAAAGGTCGCGTGTTCAAGCCTCTCACACCTGGATGAAAAAAAAGAAACGGATGCGCAAACCAAAGCTGCAAAGTGAGAAATGAAAAACGAGCAGCGAATTTCGGTAGAAGCGTCACTTGATGCTTTTCTGTTTATCGCTCGCCCGCTTCTCTAAGCTTAGCCAATTTACGTAATTGTAAAGAGAACCGTTTCAGCGCTGCCCGCAAAAGCTTTCCGACCTGCTTCGCGCTTTCAGTTTTTATTGCACTTGCTTAGTCGAGCACTTTGCTGCGGCTAACGAAGTAGTGTACGGAAGGGAACACCAGAGCAAGGAGCAGTCGGAGCAAGAAAACCTTGCTCTCCGCTGCTTACTGAAAATATTATAAGCAGGGGTCTCGCAAGGCATGCTCCTTTGCAGCTGGGAATCAGTGGCTCAACTAATAAGAAAAAAAGACTGCTGAATGTTTAAGCTGTGCACCGAGTGTTATCTTTGCTTTTTATATTCTCTCTTACTTTCGGAAAGAATTCATTAATTACGCATGAAAAAAAAAAACAACGTCAAAGGTGAAGATGATTACGCAGCTTCCGGTAAAGGCTCATTTCAATATGCGCTGCAAACGTTTTACAAGCAAGCCTTGTCTCAATTCTTTTTTTTGTTCACATGCAAATTCATTTTTCAGGGCAAGAGCTGAAACTACAGGGTGCGCAAGAAGAGGCGAGTCAGCTTTGCGAGCGTTTAGCACTCTACTGACAAGTTAATTTAGCTGTTACTCATTACACAAACTAATTCTCGCATTATTCCTAGCAGGCGTGCCTGATGTGCACATGGGGCCCGATGTTCGTCAGGACCAACACAATTAAGCGCTCCCGAGGATTTAATCTCGCACGATCGCAAGCAGGCGAAAACGGGGCCTCGAAAAATTGCTTATGAGAGATCTGAAAGCGAGCAAGAAAGGTGACGAGGAGCTCTGTCAGCAAGTTATCAATTCTCACCCCACCCCCTTTCCACTTAGCTCCTTTGCTTATATTTTCAGCATCGAACAAGCCTATGGGCTTAATAACAACAACAATATCCAGAAAAAAACAATTAAGGCAGGTACGGTACAATAACTAAACAGCGGAACTTTTGAACTTTTGATTAAAGCAACGCGAAGAAAACTATGGAATGAATATCTTCCCGTTCAGCGTGTGAAGGCTCTAGTGTCGCTGCGGTCGTTATACTCGATAAACGAAGAAAGTGGGAATAACTGCAGTCTTCGAAAAGAATGCGCCTTCCCTGTTTTTGATGCTTTCAAGTCGTTTTTTACGTGCATGCGCAGCGGCTTTCCTGATTTAAATTGCAGCGTGCGTTTCAGATTGGCTGGCTTGGGCTGTAAACGATGCCGCTAGTGCATACAAAAAGCGAGGGCATCACGTTCTGTCCCCCCCCCCCCCCCCCCCCCCCGCACAGACGCACACACACACGCGCGCGCGCACGCATTTGTGTATATTTCGACTGTCAGAACGCTTCATTGGTAAGCGCTCTCCTGTACGTTCTCCTATGATCTTTGCCATTTTTTTCTTTAATGGTGGTTTCCCGCGTGCATTTATTGCCATTTGCACTTATCAAAGGAGGCCGCATGATGAAATAAGACAACGAACCTAGCGCTACCCTCCAGAGGCAGGTAATTTTTTCTTTTCATCAAGAAGGTTTCTCATAAGTGGCAATGCAGTTTTTTTCCAAATCCGTGTAAGTTTTTAATTCCCTCTTTTTATTGGTTCTGAAAGTCTGAGTAAGTTCGTGACAGGACTAACAAATAGGAAATATACAGAGAGACAGCGAAGTGGCGATTGTCCCCATTAGTTTGACGAGCCCTGTCGAAACCTGTTTTTCCGCCGTAAATAATGTATTGGGGTTTAGACACGAAGTCAGTGCACTTCAGCCCATATTTTCTTCGCCTCTGCTTCCGTTTAGAGAGACCGCGAAAAATAATTATCACATATCTCTGTAGGAACACTTTAAATAGAAGTGGTGGTCAAGATAGATCGTAAATAGCGAAATACAAGAAGGGAGGAATCGACAGTCATAGCTCATGACCGCAGTGCGACAACGCTTCCTGTGCCTCATTACTAAGCGAACCATTTAACTAACTAACTAACTAACTAACTAACTAACTAACTAACTAACTAACTAACTAACTAACTAACTAACTAACTAACTAACTAACTAACTAACTGAGTGACTGACTGATTAACTGACTAACCAGCTGACAAGTCAATGAACGATGAATTGACTGATAATCGATAATCCAACTAGCTAACTAACTAAACCACGTAACTGTAATTGGAGCATCGCATAGTAATTGTTCCGAAAAAGAGAAGTAAATGGAACGATTAGAACAAAAGTGATGGTTGCTCCTCCCAGTAAGAAAAATAATATCGCTCAGATTTGCACTAGACTTGATGCATGTATGGGTGATAACTAGTCGTCAACATAATTCATGCGACACAACTCAATTTTTTGGATCAGTGGCATGACGAAGCTACATCTCCATGTGCGCGAAAGTTCTGCACGAGAAGTAATTACCTTTGGGTCCCTCAGGAGTTCGTCGCAATGGTTCAACATTTTGATGCTTTCAAATGAAAAAAAAAATGCGCACTGAGATTTCTGTGCTCGTTGAAAAATCTCAGGTACTGAGACTAACGAAAAGCCATGCGATTCTGTGTGCCTCATCATAGCCAACCTGCAGTGTAGCTTTTGGTACCTGAAAATTCATTAGCAATAATCATTGCACTATGTGCTGAAACGAGTTGCCATATAATAAGGTAACTCGTAAATGTGGGGCTGTCGGCATTCAACGGGGGTAGACTGCGCGATATCGAGTCATATACATCGCAACTCGGTTAATTAAGTCGTCAGCAGAAGATTTAGAAAGCCGAGTGCTGTCTTTGGGGCAGCACATATCCATGTGGGCTGGGCGAAAGCGCTATAATGATTGTGGGCTACTTCGCTTTACTCAACACATACTTTCACTGTAATATAAAACGACAGGTGACGAGAGCTCTAAGGTCGCTAAGAGGGCTGATGCAGGAAATGAATTGCGTGCCATGATAATTTGCGTTCGTGTGTCTCCAATCATTAGTCAAAGGCGTTTTGTTAAGGTCACGCTAAAGGCAATAACATCTTTTGCATTATAACGAACAGCTGCGAAGTTTCTCTTTTTTTTTTCGTCGAATAGTGTCTTCGTAAGAGTCCCTGGACAGGTTGGCGGCTGTTCCTTTGCCTTCCTGCCAATGTTTTTTTTTGTTGTTTTGCCTTTTCACTAGAGTGCTGGCATTCCCACTAGAAACCTCAACGTCGGAAGCTCCTTCCGTGGATCTGGTCGATGAGTTCTACAAACAGAACGAGTGGGCGGCTGAAGAGGTTTTCATCCGCTTCACTCTGCGAGGTCAGGGGTCATTGCGAAGCCCGGGCTTCATCGCGGGCGTTGAGCTGCTGGGCAGTTTTTATTTTAGTTCTTGCTCAGAACACAATGGTCGCACTTCCATTTTCAAACATCTGCTCTTAACTAGCATCTTGAAGCTTGGAAAACACCCTCGCGCAAAAAAAAATCACACACACAAAAAATAAAGATGAGGAGACGCCGGACAGGCGCCTGTCCGCTGTCTCCTCGTTTCTATTGTGTGTGTGAATTTTTTCGCTCCAGGGTGTTTTCCAAGTTTCAAGATGCTAAAACAACTAGCCCGACAACATGCTTTCTCCTCTTGACTAGACCCGCTGGAAGTGTCTTTTTTTGCAACTTTTTTTTTGCTATGTTGTAAAGTAAGATGGCTAGTGTCACAAGAATTCAGAGCAAAAAAAAAAAAAAAGATACGTCACGAATGACGTGCCCAGTTTCAAAACGGGAGGAACACAAGTTGACACTTCCAGAGTTCGCTTTGCATGCCTGGTGCGCCGGATATCCAAGGCCTGTGGCTTGCTAGGACCTTAGGTGAAATGCACTGTACTCGATCAGATCTTGTAACACGTCAGGATCTGTATTTTAGCAGTGTGGCGCCAGCAAGAGAACCACAGACTCTTCTGAAAGCAGAACGTCTGTATATGTCTGAAGTCCACAGATGCCTTCTTTCAGGAGGTGGCGGTGCCCCTCTCGTCGACGCTGGGACAAACAATGTTTATGATGCATCACTGCCACGTTTTCAAACTCTGCTTAATAAAACCGCGGCAACTTTGTGACGTTAACGATACTGTTGGGGCTAGCAGTCAAGGTACTTTCATGAACGGCTGATACGCGTCGCGATCAGAATGGAACAATTAGCAGTCCAGCCAGAAATAGTGCTGTTATCTGCTCGAAAACGTTTAACTAGAGTTGAAGAATTCTTGAAGGAGCACTAAAGGCTACTTTACATACCACCTATTTGCTTCCAGGAACGAAGCTGAGGGTCACCAAACTACGTTCAGAGTGTTTAAGTGTGCTTAGGCACATTTATTCCATGCTAGAAGTCCCTCATATAGATAGGTGGTGTTTCTTGGCCTGTCGACGCTTCTGGTGACGTCATCCGTGAAGACAGGCAGACGGAAGAAAGGAAATTCAAAGAGAGTTGGCGACCCAACACTTAGGAAGACGGTAAAGGGGGCGGAGGAGAAGGATGAGACGGGAGAAGGAAAGTTCAGTTCAGTACCATTCAGGGCGTGGTCATCATGTCTTTAGGTCTACAAAAGGGCCCCACAGTTATTCGTGAAGTCAGGGCACAAACCAGATAGAGGGCATCTTTTTTGGCTCTCGTTGGTTAGCTGGCTTAGCAAACCACTGCTTAAGTCAACATACTCGAGCTTAACGGCCAAACAATGACGCGCTGTGTATATTTACGCGTATGACGACCCAGGTTAGAGTTGAATCGCGCTTTCAAAGTTTTCGAGGGTCCATGCAGAGCTGAGGGGAAATGAGACACCAGACTCGGTAACAGAGAAAACAGGTTTAATTATCAGTTTAAACTACGACTGGTGCCGGTGCGGCTCACCCACGGAATGCGGTGCAACGAATCAGCCGGTTGTTGTCTTTAGCGGATCTGGCTCGAACCATGTGATTCTCTGCGCCCGATCCAATAAACGGCTGGCATGTCGGTGGTGCTGGGGCGAGGTGACGGTTGCCTGGTAGGGAAACGGTCAGGATGGCGGGAAGAGGCTTGGTCCCGTCGCTGTTGCCTCGCCCGTGACGAAGGTGTAACCGCCGTCGGATTTCTCTTACGGCATCTACCCGACTGACTGGACTGAAGTTGGAGCGGGCGGGAAGCCTATCAAGGAGGCCGATTATGCCCCTTTTCTGGAGCTTGACCTTTTCCTCCGGTCCAGCACATGGACCTTAACGTACATCGTCGACTTGCGGTGGGTCACGTACGCAGGGGCGCTCGCGTTTCTTGCTGTACCTTGACGTCTAGTATCGACTTGCAATGAGTGAAGTTAGTGCACAGGGGAGCTCCCATCACGTGCCGCATCTTGGCGATGCCACGGACGGCGTGGCACGTAACGCATGGATTATGGACGCGTGTTCAGTCACTGAAGCAGAGGCGGTGATCCTTGCTGCTGCGTTTCCATGTCGCGCGCTTTCGAGGCATGTCCGAGTTCGCTCCGACATGCTCCATCCGTCACACATGATTGAGTAACCCACGCCTACACTGATGGTGTCGCCCGGGATTTTTTGAATGCCTGCGTTTTATAAACAATTTATGGTGGAGAGGCCCGTTAGACCTTGGATCGACACTGCTTTTTCGTCGTCGTTATTCTGTTTTTCGTTACTCTGAAAGCTGAAATAAAAATGAAAGGAGGAAGTTGTGCGGAAGGGCCGAATAACCTAGTTGTGTTTTCTGCAGCTCATTCTGTACTATACAACGAAACCGAAGCTCGCTTTGACGTTTATTTAGCTCAGCGTAGTAAATGTATAGAAAATCTTGGCTACATAAACATTCGGCAAACTCCTCTGATGTCTGTGTTCTGCTGCACTGTCCCTAAAAATAACTCTCAGATGGGTTTACGACCGACATGAGGATTTCTGCGCCGTCATCACACGGTTCTTTGCTGTAGTAAGCCGGGGTAATAAGGAAAGTGGGCGCGCTCTCTTTAATGTTCTTTGTTTATCTTGTGCAAAAAAGCACGTGGGATGCGTGTTTTATCGTCGTCTTTTCCTTTGATCCGATGGCACAAAGGTATGAACAACGTTGCCATGAAAATAATCCTGAAGCACTACAACACGTACAAAAGGATCTGAAAGCGTTTCGAGGCTTTCAAGAGCTCTGCCACGTGCCGCCAACAAAGCAGTCATAAAAATCATAGGCTGGGGTTCGTTTCACAGTGCTTTAATGCTGATGTCTGTTTCTGTTTTATGACGACGCGTGGGTGCTGGGCTTACCAGCCAGCCTAGTGGTGACTGCGCTTTGTTTTTTCACGCGCATAAAGTTAGTCAGGAGGGTCGTTGTCTTGCCGTGCTTTGGAAACTTTCTCAGCAGGTTGTGCTAGCGGAAAGCGGACTCTATTTTTAGTTCCCAGCCTTAGCAACCAGACGCGATTCGGGCTGAATTGAGCCCACACACTCCTGTCTGTTGTGTGTGGAGGTTTAGTTTGAAATCATTGGAAAATCACCTGTAGCCAAGTCATCATTAAAACTGGATGCAAAAATAAAAAAAACTTTCGAGGACCACTGCCATATCCTGTTACAGAGGTTGACAGGTAATAACATAGAGTATTTTATTTTGTTCTTGTGTGACGTCACTAGGCCAACCTCGAAGACACTGAGGAGAATGCGCCATATGCTTGCCTTCCGTTCGACATTCTCATTGCATACGCTCGCGCTTGGAAGTCATCGTGGCGGTACTAGAATCAACGATGATCGATATAGCGGTTATTCACCCGCGATAGTTACCCTATGCGCAACTTCGATCCCCTTGAATGTCAACTCGTGTTTAAGAATGATTTAATAATATAACAATTGTTTATTTCGGTTTATGCAATACGAAAGCCGAGGACAGAAAGGCTAAATGTGTTAAAAACACATGATGAGGGCCCGTCGTCCTAGACGAAGACATTCAACAGCAAGCAGTAACTTTTAACAGTTCTGTACAGAATCCCTGTGAAGACAAAAAAAAAAGCAAACATAGAAGATAACTCGAAGGTGATCCTGCGCAGCATAAACCCCTGCTGCGCAGGGGGGTTATGTTTTTTGTGTTATGAACTGAGACTTATTTGAACGAGGTGGCTGGGCTTGGAGATCCATCTTTCGGCTCTTTTAGGAGCTAAAAAGTCCACTCAGCACTAATAGGTCGCACGGAATCCCGGAGTCATTCAGTACAGGCAGGAGCCTAAGTTATGTGTAAGCCGAGATCTCAATGTTCTTTTTAATTGTCCTTTGAGATATGGCCCAGAAAAGTACTGCATCACGGCACCACATAAAGCACATAAAACGTCAACTATAGCTGGTCCCGCAGGCAGCAGTTCACGGACCATGGCACAAAAGCACCATGCGCCAGGCCAGTCCTTGGCGGGTCGTGCAGTGCGGAGTTTAAAATGAATGTTTTTGCATATACATCCGCTGAACTCGCTTCAATACGCTAGAGTTCATGAACCCAGGGTAAGGCTGCCGATGCACAAGCTCAAGAAAGAAAGACTCTAATTGTACCTTTGTCATCTACCTTCTCGACGAGTCGAACAAATGTTGTAACGAAAAGCGGACAGTGAGGAGATAAAATGTACCGGCAACCCTCTTCGGGATACCCCACAAAGCTCCCTCACGACCACGACCAGTCGGCGGAAACAGATAAGGCAGAGGACAGCTCATTCGCCTTTTGAGCGCAGCCAGCAGAAAAGGGTGCCTTGCAGTTTTGAAAAAGGAAAACCGCGGGACAGGCTTGTGAATAAGGAAGTGAAAAGTGATTGATTAAATTGAAGCTTTGTAACGTGGTATTTATTAAAAATAAATAGAGCATGCTAATTACTGAGGTGCTGATTACAGTCGCATTATATGCGTAAACTGCAGTGCGGGAGTCCGAAGACAAGAATGTGGAAAATGTGTTTTGATAATTGTGATAAAAGTGGGTATGAGAACAAAGAATAGTAACTATGTGAAGAGAAACCGCTGAAGATAGTCATTAACGCTATCGCGTAAATTCCTGTAAGGGCGCAGCACAAATGTCTCCCTAAGATTGTTTTGAAAATTGTCACTTCGCTTTCCAAGAGATGAAGTTTCGGAGCCACATCGTAGATGCTAAGGAAGTTAGCTCAATCCCCGATAAGAAAGACCCCGTATCTTCTTTTCCCGTCCCAACCGATAAGCGAAATGTGTGCCGCTTTCTTGGTCTCTGCGCCTATTACCGGCGTTTTGTGCACAGCCTCGCCCAGATAGCTGAGCCCCTAATCCGTCTCACGAAAGATGCAGGACCGTTCTTCTAAGGCCAGGATCAAATACAGGCCTTCGAAGACATCCGAGCTCATTTACAAAGTACGCCCGTACTCGGATACTTCGACGAGTCATCCAGACAAATTGCACACAGACGCAAGCAATGTCGGCTTCGGTGGGGTCTTTGTGCAGTGGCAGGGTGGTCTCGAACGCGTCATCGCTTACGCAAGTCGCACCTTGTCATAATCCGAGGCGAACTATTCTATAACCGAAAAATAATTCGTACCAATGGTGGTGGCAGTGACGAAATTTCGACCGTATTTGTATCGCCGCCCTTTCCGAGTCGTCATCCACCACCATTAGCTGTGTTGGCTGGCGCACGCGGGGTGTGAGCAAAAACGTAGCGTACCTACACTGCGCCAAGTGATGTTGCCTTCGAAACCAACTCGCGTACGCGAATATTTCAAAGCGTGCGCGTCTCGTCTGATTAGAATTTTTTTTGATGCCCGGAGTACAATACTTTTTAAATCTCTTTGTCAGACTGAATTACCTGGCGGAGCACTGAAACAGATGCGCCGGGTAACTGTACATTAACTAATTAAACGAAAACGAGAAAGTAGGAGGTATCCAGGGAAGCTAATCGTTTACAGTGTTAGTTTCTGAACCGACGCAGCATATCTAATGAATAAGTGCAAGAAGTAGCAAGACGGAATGCATGACGGGAAGCCGCTTTTTCACATGCGAGCCTTGTGATGTGCTCCTTGTTCAGGCCGAGCCACTTCATTCCGGAGCGCGCAGAATATTGCTGGACGTCTTAGAGCTACTTGGAATAAGGCATGCAAATGTGATCTCTCAGTTCCTTGTAACTTTGTCGAGTGGGCAGCGAACTTAATTGTTTATTCTTCTTGATGAAATAGACATCTCTGGTACGAGTCGAGGTTTCACTTAACCGGTGTTGTCCAAAAGAATGCTGCTTTTGTTCTCTTGCCTTTGGTAGAGCTGCAAAAGCGCGCAAATAGACGTTCTCCTCGAGCTTCCAACAAAATTTACATGCTCGGCACAGCTTGATATTTTAAGTCACTCTGCTTATTTCAAAATCTGCATTCAGGTGCGTGCGTTATTCTGCTTGATCAGAGCGGCTTTTAGTGCGGTAGTCGCTGTTGCCTTGAAAGTTGAGAGAGCTGCCGAGACTGAACGCATGAAAGCTGCATAACAAACACTTTGAGTAAAATTAAAAGAAAAGAAACTATCGAGGAAATCTCTAATCACCTCGACCCGCTCGGTTTTCGAGCGACAGGGACTTGAGAGAGAGAGAGGGGGGAGGGAGGGAGGGAGGGAGGGAGGGAGGGAGGGAGGAGAGAGACTGTCCATCGCCGTGCCTCTCCGCGCAGGCCACTTAACAGCGCTCCGCACTTAACCGGTAGAACAAATGCTAGGCCCGTTATATACCGAAGAGCGAGCAATCTTGTGCGAAGTGCTCAGTTCTACCAGTCGCACTTTCGAGAAATTTGCCCCGTAATTCGAGGCCGCGTCTACAGGCCAGCGCGGCGCGAAGCCGGCAGCAGGTATATAGCGAACAAGGCGGGTGCAACGTACTTTGACGGCACACCCTGTGTTCTCTGTAGCGTGCACAATTTCCTCCTTTGTTCTCATCTGAAGGGACCTCCTTGGCGCGACAGCGACATCCGAGGACACAGAGGAAATGCTTTTAGAAGAGACGCGGCGTAATTACTTCGAAGAAAGGAGTAATTTACCCAATTACGGCGCAAAGCCTTCGTACCGACTGTGACGTTCGCGTAAAGAGTGAGCAGTCTTTTGGGCCTAACGAGAGCACGGGGCTACTACGAACTTCCATCTCCGCTGCTGGCGACGGACGAACGGGCGGAAAAGGTGAGGCCCGGATAAAAATTGGAACAGTGAGGCACTGATGGACTCGTAGACTACACTCCGCCAGAAACATAAGTCGCGCAAGAAGGTTTGAGTTGCTGCCTGTTTTGAGATGCCGCAACTTTAGGAATCGGTGCGAAGCTGCGCAGCTGACGACTCTTACATTTTAATGCTTGGAGCTGAAAATTCGCGAAGGGGTACACGAGAACGAGCGCACTTTTAGTACTAGTTCTATTGCGATAATTCCGGCTCGTTCTCTGGTTGAACCAGGGGACTGTTGGCTAGGTAGGATGTCAATCAATCAATCAAGCAATCAATCAATTAATCAATCAATCAATCAATCAATTGATCGATCAATCAGTCAATCATATATTGGGGACAATTGGCATTGGCATTTCAACTACTTCATAGCAGGGAGGGAGACTGACTGGGGGGAGTTTTTTTTTAAATTGACATAATATAGCGGTTTGATCTGGGCTACTTTAATATTTCTGGAAAGCGAAAGAAAAAGCAGCAAGCGTTGGAGTATTTTTTTTCGAGAAACGACATTTTCTTCAAGGCAAGACACGCGAGAAAGATGAGTGGGCATCGCACAAAAAGTGCGCCGGCGCCAACTCTCCACCGTGACCAGCGCTCAGCTCTGCACACACACACCCTGAAAAGGGAAGGAAGCGCGAACAGTGAATCCCCGTTGCGCAGTGCCGGACACTAAGGAGGCTCCATTCGCGGGAGACGCATTCCGCGCTCACAAAGGGCCAAGCGGGGCGGACGGAATGGCCTTTCTCGCCTGCGGCCCACGCTTCCAGTTGTGACGCGGTCTGCCATATGTTGCGCCGCTACATACATTATCCCAAACGCTGCGGCTGATTTAGAGAAAGAAAACACATTACCGAGCGCAAATCTAACAATCCCTCCTCCTTTTTTGCACACAAGAGTCGTCACTGAACTGAGTTGATGTACCGCGCTCTATTTTGCTGTCGGAAGGAGGCGATAGATAGGTTGCGAATAGTGTGGCGGTCGCCAATGGAGAGGAAGCTAGGCAGGGAGGAGGGGGATACGGATGAAGCGGGCTAACTAAGCACCACTTTCTGCAGCTGCAACCACAGCAGTCGCCAGCCTTTGTTCTAGTGTGAGAGGCTTGCGAAAGCAGGGCCTCTGCGGACGCCTACTAACGTGTACAGATCGCCTGTGGTAGAGTGGTAGTATGGCTGCAACACCGCCGCGCTCACAGAGTTTCTGGCGCGAGCACACGCAGCTTTCTAGGCACGATGAGCCAGCGCTTTTTTTTTGCGGGAACTGTTCTTTGCGCCACCATTTCTGAAACTCGTGTAGTGAAGTCGAATGAGTAGAACCGCTGGTCCTTGAGATCCGGAACCAAAACGTGTAAAAAATACATCACAAGGCTGCGCTTATTTCACGTCATCTTCCGGCACTAATCTGCGCCTCGCCCGTTTCTAGTTAAACAGAAACATCAGCTGTGCATTTTGCGCTCGGATTCAGCCACATGGCCGGAAGTTTTGGCTGATATAAATTCACTCTTAATTGGCAGCAGTCTCGAGTAAAAAGTTATGAAGAATGTGTTTATCCAGTGTCACAACTTGCGAGTCGTGGCGCAACGTCCGCTAAGTACTCTGCCTTAAAAACGCTTTGATCGGAGCAGTTTTCTTGATTCACTTCAACATTAAAGGGTAATGGCGTTTTTTTTAATCCTCAACGCATTTTACTGAATCTTTCACGGCAAGTTTCTCGGATTCGTTTGATCCTTCGGGTCAGATTTCGCAGCCTGGCGGTATTTGGTCAGCGCAAATTAGTTTTAAAGTTTCCTGTTCCGTGGCCTGATCTGGGCGATTTCTAAGGGTTATCTTGTGTAACGTCACGAGCCGCACGACCTTCGATATCCACTCCGCGTTTGCTGTAAGGAAAATTTCGATCTTGTCTTCGGTTGTTTCAGACAAATATGGATCGAAGCTGTCAATTACAGTTACGAGTTTTTCAATCAACACGCACAGAAGAGGCCTTGTGACAAAAGCCGTGATGTCATGCATTGATTTTTATCTCATTCCCTTTTTGATTTCCTGGTTTTGTTGTTTTAGTCATTGTTGTCATCATTTTGAAAATTTTTATTCAGAACTAAGAGAGGAGAATGAAAAAAGAATAACGCGACAGTGAACTCAACTGCTGCTCCATCTGGTATCATTTGGCTCCTAACTATGCTCTAAGACCTGCCCTTCTTCTTCGAGTGAGTTTCAACCCATCGGCTGCAAAACTACTAAATCGTTGTTTATTAATGAATAGCTGTTCACTGATATTTACCTCCCAATGCAAGGACGCCTGTCTGGAAGGTCCAGGAGTGAAATTCGAGCCCCTCGGACACACAGATGCCTCAATAAAATGGCGCTTTTGCATTTCGCCTCTATCAAAATACGGCCGCCGCGCACACGACCAAGCTCTCGGACTCTTGCTGTGTAGCTGAACACTGCAGCCACTTTGCCATTGCGGTCTCCGGCGACGGTGGTCGGAGCCCGCAGCGTTCGGCGCTGCACTGTGCGCGCCAAAGCTCTGGCCACGCGCTCGCGTCCGCGCTTTCTTCCCAGCTTCCCCTCTCCCCTCACAAATCGGTAGAAAGGGTGCAATGAGAAGCCTGCAGCGGTGGAGGTGACGGGGGCGAAGGATGCGACCCGTCGTCGACAGACGGTCGGCCGGTTCAGCAGCCGCGGGCTTTCCGTGCGGCTGCGGTGCTGCGGCTCGGCGGAATCGATATGCCCCGGATTCTCTCGGAGGGTGAGGGAATCTGTAGACCCCCTGGGGGACGCAGTGGAGAGGGAGAGAGAGAGAGAGCAGGGAAGAGGTCGGAGAGGGGCTCTAAAAGGGCGCGAGGCGCGCTTTGCACGCGACGATGTGAACAGCGCGTGCCCGAAACACGAGCTTGTTGCATGCCGCTCGAGCCTGATGCGCTCGAGGCGGAGACGTCGAGCGTGACAGAACGGAAAACTAGGTCGTGGCGCGTGCTTTGAAGTTTAGAAAAACAGGGTGAGGAATTCGGTGATAGAAATGTGAGTTTTTGTTTTCCGTGCGGGCGTCGAGGATTGAACGGTTTGGTGCTGCGAAAGCATGCGTTTGCGCGCTGAAAAGGGTGCCTCTGGGATGTCGCAAACCTGGGCGTCTAATGGCAGTGAGGTGAGCGAGCGCTTTGTTCTTCGCATTTCTGTGATGCTGCCGTGGCCCAGGAAAGCTGCTAGTGACGGCCTCTTGTGAGTGCATGTTTATTTTGCTTCTTTTTATTTTTGAGAAGGCAGTGTTGCTCGGATGAGCATTTCATGCGGCGTTTGAACTGTTTATTGTGACATGCAAGAGTTTACATATATGGTTATAAAAATTCAGGGACCCGACAAAATTGTTTAAGCAATCCTCAGCAATTTGAGTTACACAATTTAAAAATTGGCAACAGCGGAAAGTATTTGACACTCTTATTCAACGAGGTTTTGCTTCTGTAGACAAAACACTATAATTTACGACAGTAATTTTACACGTATAAAATTAAACAAATATTTGAAGAGATGCGAACACGAAAATAAACTATTGTTGTGTTATCCATAAACACATTTCAACTTCATAAATAAAATAAGGTGTTACGATTTGTTCTAAAAAACTCTTTTATGCTTCTCTGGAAGGAATGAAGCCTCGGGGCAGCTTTTTCAGTTGAAGTGAGATTATTCCGATATGTAATGCCTGCGAATTCTAAGGTGTGACGACCGTAATCTGTATGTGTCTTTAGCAACAGAAAGCGGTAGCGTGAGGATGACTCCTCAGATCGAACCGAAGAACGGAGGGGGAGAGTCAATACATTTACCTTGTTGTGAAGCAATTGATGAAATAAACAATATTGTATGTGACCAAATCATAGATCTTAACTATGTTTAAGGATTTAAATACTGCCTTACTCTGAGTGTATGAATTGCTTGCTGCTATTATACGAAGTGCCCTTTTATGAAGAGTTTACATTGGAAGCAGGTGAGTGTTGTATTTGCTTCCCCATACCGCAACACAGTATTTTATGTGAGAGTGAACAAAGGCATGGTAAAGGTTGAGAAGTATGTAAATTGTGAACGAAGTTTTGACATTTTGAGAGAACATGAAGACCGTAGGAAGACGTTTTAACCATAGGACGTAGTGGTGAAATTTCAAATGGCTATCAATAATCACTCCAAGAAGCTCTGTCTCAGTAGCGTGAATTATATGGCGGTTGTTATAAAATACGTCGCAATCAGTAGCTGTTTTTTTTTCTCTCAGTGAAAAACGAAAAAAAAAACACCTGCTTTGATGGCCTAAGGAAATAGCACTTTCTGTGCACCAGTGATGTAAATTTTGCAGTTCAACATTAACCTTATCAACAAGCGTTACTTCATTTGTGTCTGATATTAGTAAATTAGTATCGTGTGCGTAAAGCACTGGATAATCGTAAATAAGGTTAGATGGTAATTGATTAATATAAAGCAGCAAAAGAAGCGGCGCAAAAATGAAGCCGTGTGGGACACCGAGAGTGATGAATTTGGAGTTAGACCGTGAATTTTGGCTAGAACAAATTGACGTCGATCTCTTAAATAACTTTTTATAAGCGTTAGGAGTAAGCCTACAATTTTATTACAAGAAAGTGTGTGTTTCAGAACTTGACGATTCATGGAATCTAACGCTTTGCCAAAGTCTGTAAATGGAAATACTCCTGCTACTAAGAAACTTGAGTTTATTAATTTACTGTTGATATATACAGAAGTTGAGATAGCTGTTGTGGTAGAGTGCCCTTTACTGTAGCCGAAATGATGAGTTGAGATAATGCTATGTTTTCTAGATGATCATTTATGCCGTTCGCAAGTAGCGATTCTGGATTTTACTGAAGAACGGCAGAACGGAAATTGTGCGGTGATTCTCAACTTTTTCTCAACTTTTTTCTTGTAGAGGGGAATAACTTGAACAAATTTATTTTCTTTTTGCAGGAAAGACAGCTTCAGAAAATATAACATTGATAACGTGAAAAAGAACTTGGGAAACAATATGTTTAAGAAGTTTAACATGCACATGCACTCCATCATGCCTCAGCAACAGAGCTGCGCAAACCGGATATTATTCGACGTACTTCATATTCATCTGTGGGGAAAATAAAGAACGAGGAATTTGAATTCCTTTCACTTTACTGCAAAAAAAATAAATAATTAAAACGAAGAGCGCGCATGAAATGGGTGCACACTGGCCAACAAATGGCACTTGGTGCTATGTAGCGGAACAAAATCAGCACGGTTCAGTGTATGAAAGTCTTGCGGTTTCCGAGCGCTCATTAAATTTCCAAGGGAAGACTTCTGAATCAGTGGTCGCTGTAGACTACACGCTCTTGTTGCTCTTCTCGCAGTTAGCCTCACTAAAGCTCGGCGAATATGTGATTTTTTCGATTAGTCTCTTGTTTCATTGTCATGACCCGCAGTAAGCAAACCGGTAGTCTCAGAGGTTATTCCTATTGCCAATGCACTATATACAACTGCAGTGCGGTTCTAGATGTGTGTATTTGAATCACAGGGCTGTATGGACGCCTCATACAATAAACCTTTCAGCGGCATACGTGTAACTATCCGCCTCGTTTTAGTAGAGTTGAACGTTTCCGTATAATTTTACCGCACACAGCTATAGCAGCGGCAAGATAATACATTCCACCAACTGAGCATTCACGTAAAACAGCTGACATGCTAGAGCATCACGATGTCGGTAAAGGCATCAGTTAGTGGCAACCACAATCCATAGCGTAATGGTTTTGATGATTAACAGTTTCAAGCATCAATTTGTTTCGTTTGGTGCACACAAAAATGCATATGAAATTAATACGATGAGCTAGCTGGATTGATAAAACAGTGCTCCTTCGTTCTACACTTGTCGATTGCTCCGTGCTAAGTTAAGCACCATAACGGATTGCTTAATACAGCACGATATCCGCCGCGCCTCCTTTGAATGGCGTCTATTTCTTTCTTCCTTTTAGGCTTTCTGCCTCCAGCGTCTGATTTCAGTGCCTTTTGCATATTATTTGCCCTGCTTCGCGCTATTTGTTTACCGTTTTGCAATGTCCTAACAAAGAAAAAAGGTGCAGAGAATATTTTCCAACAACAACAACAACAACAACAACAACAACAACAACAACAACAACAACAACAACAACAACAACAACAACAACAACAACAACAACAACAACAACAACAACAACAACAACAACAACAACAACAACAACAACAACAACAACAACAACAACAACAACAACTTGAGTCCGGCGTTGTTAAAGAATTCCTCATGAAGTGCTTTTTCGGGACATTCAACCCGGTCTTTATGATTTTGGTTGCATAGCGCGTTACGGCTAAGAGAAATATATATGAGTCAACAGCGCCAGCTCGTCGGCACAACTGAATGAAGTGTTCGATTCCCACGCGTCCGGCACCCGGGCTGTGAACGGTGGACGGTTTGGACCCTGCGAAAGTTGCACAAACAAGTGCTCCTCAGACTGCTCGCTTCATTGGCTGGCACGCTTTTTCTCCCTCCTCCTCTTCTTCTCTACTCGCAGCGTCGAGTCACGCCTCATGCGGTAGCCCGCCGCAGCTCGTCTTAATGAGCGAATAAACAGCAGTCTTCTAGAACGTACGTCTAGTCTTGACCTCCTTCCAATGATTGCTGCCTACTATACAACATTGTGAGCTCACTGCGTATGCATAAGAAAAAAAAAGGAATAGAGAGGTGAACGTAACAGGCGGCTTTGTTACGGTAGCGAAGAGTGACGTAACTTTGAACGTTGCCTACTTTTACGGCAGCGAAATCAATTTTCGGGCTTGGCGTGTTCCGTTGCAAATCCTTAGCTAGCTGCATAGCCTGGCCTTTTTCTTGCAATACGATTACTCTAAGCGTAATTGCCAACTAATTATTTACTAATGTGCTTTCTTTCGGTCTTTGGTCCATCAATACAGAAGCGTCAGTAGCAGCCAAAACACAGAAAAAAAAAGAACTGAAGAGGTACGCAATGCAACTGACATCACTGTCGTTAAGCCGCGCTGCTGACTTGTCGCGCCCGGAAAGCTCTCAGCGGAATTGGGAGCACCAGTCTCTTCCATCCGCTGGCAGTGGCTTACTTTCCGCGCTTCTTTTCTCTCTCCATTCTACAGCTGGGTTTTATTCTGGTTTTCTCTTTGTTACCTTTGCTTTTGTATTCTGCGGTTGCCTCTTGTGTTTACCTTTTTCGTTATCCAGAAGAATCCCCACCTCCCTTCTCCTCATAGCCAATTTCTTTGTTTTTCACTCTCTCCACATATTTTTTTCCCAACCGCGTTCCAGGCTGACAAGGCTCTTCCCACAGCACAAGCCAAACAGCACTCTCGGTGGCGTCAAAACTGCCCCGGAGCATTTCGCGAGAACACGGCTTTGGCTCACGCGGACAGCGCAAGCGCAGTGCTTTCCTTCCCTGCAAACCCTGGGTGTACGTGTGCGTACGTTTTAGCCTGGTACGCACTTGTTTTTTGTTTCTCCAGTTTTAGATTAGTGCTATACGTTGAAAAAAGAAGTATCACAGACGATGCGGTGCTCTCACACCACAGCGACGCTTTATAGAACTGGGAACTGACAAATAGATTACGTTTTGTTTTGTAAAGTGGGCTTTGCCACTTAATGAAACTTATTGTAAAAAAGCACGCTTTACAGGACGGAACAGCGGATAGGGTGCGATAAAAGCGCTAATATCCAAGGGTGCGTTATCTGGTAGCTCGAATAATATAAGAGAAAGGGAACAAAAAGCGACGAACGGCAAAGAGGAGCGATATGCGGGTGAAGGTCGTGAGGAAAAACTCTACCCTCTCCGGACCTGCAGAAAGGGGGAGAGAAGGCAACGCTGCTGCTCGCTTTTGACTTTATGAAACCGGGAAGCCGCTGCCACCACGTCCTTGTTACAAACCGGATGGCCGACTGGCTGTGTTTATTGTTGATGCTTCTTGCGTAATGATCATAGTATATTACGGAGCAGTCTTTTTGAACAGTGGCTTTGTGAACACACATGTGTCAAGCGAGTCTGCGCATTCAGAAACACCTCTAGATGATCGTGTTGTTTGCAGTTGATTTCGCTGAATACACAGGGGCATAGAGGAGCACACAGATAAAATGCAGAAATGGGCCATTGAGCTTTAATCCCTTAGTGAAAACTACATTAACAAAATGCAAACACAAAAAAATCTTGAACGGCAGCACGATCAACTGTGGCAGTAGTGGATGTCAGCATACAAAGTAGCAATACATAACTATTCCAAGAGCTGACTCTGAAAGGACTGACGCCGTTCTCCTTCTTCCTTGCTTAAATATGTAAAATATATTGCCAAACTAAAGCATAAAGGAGACAAATTGAACCTGTTTGTAAATGAGTTCGTGTGTGGTCAAAAGCAACCACAGAATAATTCATTCTTTCTGTAGCAGTGCTTGGCGCAGCATATCTAATTTGGCTGTCACTAAAAAAAGGCAAGACTAGAATTTCCTAGCGAAAGCAATTTTCTGCACCAGCACTTGTTTGCCGGTACCCTAGAAGAAATTATTGGCTTCAGTTTAAAATAAGGTCCGCGGCTGTATGAGTATGAAAAGCGAGTCAGCATTCGTTCTGGCTTCGTAGCAGTTGTCTCAAAGGGGAAGGCTCCAAATTACGCAAGAATTTGCAATTGATTTGGAAATATGAGAGAGCAGCGTGGCAGTAGAAGTCTTATTAAGTTCCTGTTTATTATAGAACAGTTTCATTCGACACCTTGGTCTAGTTGCCTGCCAGTGCTGTTTGCGGCAAGAGACACGCGCGTTCATTTCGTCTTCAGCATGAAAATTGGCGGGATTTCTGACGAAATAATTCTGTTACTGTTCTTGTTTCGCTTCTTTCGCCGGCGAGGCATAAAGCAACTGCGCATTTGCTTTCCACTCTTCGCCACCTGTGACAGCAGTGCTGCGCATTTCAAGTTTCGCAACCACCCTTTTCCATTTCGGTGCGACCGGGGACTAGCGTGTCGTTTTTGATTACTAGCGTCATTTTTCTCTTAAAATGAACATAGAAATAGGGAAAGAAAGGCCAACAAAAGATAGTCGCTATACGAGGCGAGGCTGTGGGGCAGTAAGACATAGTACGCATTGGCGCCCTTCAAACAGAGCATGGATGAAACGCGCGGGAACGCACTGCTTCCAAGTGATGGTGGAGTTGGTGGTGGGGGAAGGCGCGGAATCCCGCATCCGTTTGTCTTCGACAGGAGTCGACTGGAGCGGAAGCAAACACAATCTGCCACCGCTTTTCGCGCTCAGCGAGGCGGCCGGCCGAGACAGCAAGCAAGAAGGAAAAGAAGCCAAGCCAAGCCATGTCATGCCGCCAGCAAGAACAAGAGTCGCGCCGAACAAAAGCAATGGCTGAGCTCTCGCTACGAGACAATGAAAAAGAAAAAACTCCCCATTCGTTTTTTTTTGTCGTTTCGGTAGAAGCCACTACGCGTGTTGGGCGCGCTATAAGCCGATGCGAGGTCCACCGGTCGCTGATGTGGGTGGATATGGGCTGGGTGTAGGTAGAAGAAAAAAAGGCGGGGTGTAGGGAGGGGGGGGGGGATATCTCGGAGACGTGTGGCTGAACACCGCAGCCAATCGTGTTCAGTATCGATCTCCCTGAGCCTCAGCGGCGCGCACCAGACCAGACCCCGAAAAAAAAAGAAAAAAGAAACGAATTCACGCCAGCCTCAAAAACAAAATGAGGAACCGCGTCATAAGATAACACCGATAAATTGGGGCGCTGCAGGCTATGCCCATCCGGCAAGCGAGAAAGAAGGCCTGATGCACATTTTTTATTTTCACTTCGCTCCTGTATTTTCTGTAAGCGCCTCTCACGGCCGAAAAGCAGTATGGCTTATAAATACGCTTCTCAAGGTGCCGCGGAAAGGAGTGTCTCCTCCCTCGCTGTTCGATGTCGTCATCTTTCTCAGTTGCTCCTTCTGTTTGTTCACCTTTTGCCGCTGTTCTGCGAGCCTCTATTGCGTTAAAGGGGCGCCTGTGTTTTATCTGTCGTTATAAACCGTCTATTGGGAGATTTATGCCCCGTAGACAGAGCTATCAGCACCAACTGGCTCCCCCTGCTGGTCCATTGTCTTCTCTTTTCTTCTTTGTGGCTTCGTGAGAGATTTTGTAGATGATCGCGTTTCCTTTATTTGCTTGTGAGTCTGTATAGACGTTTTCAATTGTTCGGCGTATGATTCACTCCGAGAAGGTAGTCGACGATGGAATCAATCTGCCAGCGCAATTTTCTTTTCGGGAAGATCATCCCGTGATCCGAAAGAATATAATTTATTAAATTTTGGTTGTTCCAAGATTTAAGCGCCTCTTAAAAAAACTCGTGCAGTTTAACATTTCCAAGCATCACGAGGTCTGATACGCACATCGTAGTGGAGGGCTTCGGGTTAATTTCGACCCTGTGGGGTTCTCTACACACTAAACAAATTCTCACCCATAAGGGTGTAAATCAGGTGTCCCCAGACGAACATCCACTTCCAAATGTTGGGTGCTAAAAAAGGGGGCAGAGATCAGCACTCTTAAGGAAGGGTGTACTTACTGATACTTTAGAGGATGTAATGGTTGCACCCTCATTAAAGGGTACTATTTTTCCATAACACCTCTACGAATGCATGTTGGAAGGGTGCTCCACGTTGATTCCCCCATGAAGCAGAAGCGTTGGATTGATGCGCGCTCTCTAAACTTTCATGCTGTGCACCCTCCCTGAAGGGTGCTGATCTCTGCACCCTTTTTAGCACCCAAAAGCGTGTTCGTCAGGGGACAGCTGGTTTGCACCCTTATGGGTGAGAACTTGTTTAGTGTGTAACTGGCACTGATATCGTACGTGCGTTTTTGAACTGCGCTTAGTGAATAAGGCCTCCATGGATAGGATTCGACACCGCGACCTCGTGCTGAGCAGCCGAATGCCGTAGACCTTGACCAGCCGCAGCGAGTCGCTCTTTAGAACAACCTTCGGTATAAAGATGTAGTAGAAGTAATGACGTTATTTCTTCGTTGAGCGAATGCATTTTAGATGAAACAACTTTTGCGGAGTTTTTGAAGAAGAAATGGCTGTTAAGTTCCAGCCTTCGCGTCGCCGAAGAGCTAACCGTGGCCCTTGCTTGTCTGTCGACTTGTAGACCACTAACTTTGATTAGGCGTGAAAAAACGAAATTCACACAAAAAATAAAACAGATCATTTGTGGGCTTTTTTTTTCTATAGTACAAAGAGGCTGGTCGCGTATTAGAACGTGCTCCGTTCTATTTAAACTTACCCCTGTTCCTTCCACTTGCTCGCTCGCACCCACCGCTGTGGTGGCCTAATCTCGTTTTCAGTCGGCTCGCTCCGTTGACTGCGTCCGTCCTCCGACGCCTGATGCGGGCTTCGCTGTGGGTGCGCAAGAAGGCTGCTGCGACAGCGGCTATCGCGTTGTTTGCCACAGGGCGCTGCCTGTGCGAAACGCTCCAAGGCCGAGCGAGAGTTAGATGGACGCCACAGAGGTCGGCCGCGCAACAAAGAAGAGGAGGAGGAGAAGATGACAGGGAAGATGAGGAGAAGACAAAAAGAAAGAAGGAGGCGGTGACGCGGCTGAAAAGAAGAAAAGGATTGAGAAGAAGAAAAAGAAGATGGGTGCAACAACTGAGGGAAAGAATAAGGAGACAAAAAAGAGGAAATTCAGATAGTGATGACAAGGATGAAGATGATCCGGCCACGGTTTAGTTCCTCTTTCACGTGCCATAGTATGAGGACAACAACGACAACAATAGTTCATCTTTCCTGTCAAGGACGCGGAATTACGTTAAGCTGTTCTGCAGAGCGTATCGCTACCATGATGACGACTTGAACAGCAGTACCAAAGTAATCCTGTAGACGCTTTACGTAAAGTGCTTGCGATGTGTTAGTTTTCCTTTGTGGTTGTCCTGTCTTCTGCTTTCTTCTACCTGCCTTCTTTTCGGCGTCGCCGAATCGTAATGCCCCTCCCCCCCCCCCCCTTTTTTTTGCAAACCACACTGGCAAAGTTTTTATCTGCTTGCGGAAATCGAAGCACTTTGTTTCCCATTATGGAGTGTTCTTACACAAAAGCAAACCGTTTAATGATAACACAATTTGATTACGTTTGGTTCTCCTATTATGTTGAAAGGATTGATTTCATTTGAGAACAATCACGCCCCCCTGGGACATATGTGAGGCTTGAATGAGTGTCAAGTTGGTCGGAAATGCATCTCAGTCTTCATTACAATGCAATAACTATCGTGACATTGACAATTTGTTCTGCGGATAAAGCTTCTTGGAAGAATTTCACTCGTTGGTACCCACGTAAATAGATCTCACTGATGGGTGTCACCTACTCAGAGGGTTGTAAGCCCAGCAACGTGCCTAACAATGAGTCCACCTTCTCCCCCCACCCCTTCATCGTGAGATCTGGGTTATTGCATCACCGAACTTTCCACAAGTCC
Source organism: Amblyomma americanum (assembly GCF_052857255.1). NCBI lineage: Eukaryota > Metazoa > Arthropoda > Arachnida > Ixodida > Ixodidae > Amblyomma > Amblyomma americanum. The sequence continues at coordinate 203,914,870 of NC_135500.1, forward strand.
CACACGACACGTCTTTCCTGAGCGCGACCTGAGAACTGTCTCTGCACACTCCCGGGGCTACTGTGCAAACTACAAACCTGCCATCGTCTGTGTGCTTGATAATCCAGACTACTCAGATTTAAGTAGCCCAATTTCTTCATGAAAACAAAAACATTTTTCCGTCGAGTTGCAACTTCGAGGACCTCGAATTCCAACTTCTGTTGCTGTTATTAAGGCTGTGCACTTTACACGAGAAGTTTCGGATAACTTAAGCCTTTTCTTCGAGGGCACTGTGCAATATTTTTTCTGCTTTTCAGTTCATTCTTCTTTTTCATGTATGCCCTCTACATCTAAGCACATTGTATACACGCGGAGAGACCAGTCCACATTAGTATATTCTTAATTACTTTCCTTTCTCTTTTTGTGACGTAGGCACAGCACAAGATACCTTTAGTGCAAGCGGGAAGATCTTTAGCCTGACGTGCAGACCTTAAGCGTGACGAGGGCTCGGCATAGTGAGCACGCTACTCCCAGAACAAATTATGCGCCATTTTCCGCGACAGCTCACAGCTCCGTATGTAAAGGCCGACATGCATGAAAGCATTCTCTCTTCTTAAGTGGTTCACGTTTTGCGCCACTTTCGCCAGCTGCAACTAACTTTATCAGTGATATTGATTGTTTCGGGCAGCAATTTATGCGTTCCAATAGAGTCCAGCTTTCTCGGGTAAAAAAATATAAAATTAGAAAATTGTAAGACACTTATAAAAATAGTGAAGGTAATGGTCTATTATTCTGATATGTAGCAAACTATTTTTTTTAGTGTTTCCAGCTATGGCATCGAACAGTTAGGACTGCCATAGAAAACCAATGGGGAACGCTTTTGACGATAGCAAAAACGTTAATAGAGAAAAAAATTCAAGAGTGCCGTCGGGTGATCTGCGGATATATTGATTGTTATAGTGAAATCTTACACTATAAGAAAAATTGCTTTCATAAACGGTTTTCCGCTCAAAAATGCTTTTTGTCCAGAATTTCTGGGTATGAGCTCAGTTGTTAGAAAGCTTAGTGCACTCTTTAGTCCTCTGACTCTTGAAAGAAAACGATTTAATACCGGTTTCTGTGGGCAGGGTTTCGACAAACAACCACTTGACTACTGCATCATTCAGTGTGCATGATGTTTTCACATTACGCGACCGTTATCTCTTGTGACCGTTATCTTCAACGAAAGAGTAATTAATTCACAGACAGTTCGATATTATATTTTTAATTAAGTCTTCTCTCTCTCTACTGCCATGCTGCCATCAGCACCAAAGGAAAATGCTAGCACTCGGCTAAATTCGGGAGAGCTGGATAACCAGGTACCTATGAGAAATGCAGCGCTGAACTTGCTGCGTTTTAGTGCGCTAGCACTCAGGTCCACATTTACGAAAAAAAAAAAAACTTTCGTCATTCTGGCCGTCCGGCTAACGGGTGTTTGCCACCTACTACGGTGGGCAGCTTGTCATGACTTCACAAGGTCACGTGCCCTAGGTGGCAGATGAGCCGCCTGATTTTCCTGCTCACAGCGCCACCGACAACGCCGACGACGCCGGATGTTCTGTAGAATGGGAGCCGTGACTGGGATGCTTGCGTTGACCGACTATAATAAACATTGCGTCATGTATCTACAGTACTCGATCCATGCCATGTAAACACACACAACACACAGAATACACTTGATATACAGCTTTAACCGCATAGAAATACCATGAATAACAAACCATAACCACGATCACAATGCGAAACAATGGCCTCACAGGGCTCGCGCCCATAATTCGTATTTGGACTGACTACGCAAATCGACTGTCATTTTTTATTGACGAGATATGCTTAATATACCTCCTTGAACACCAAAAGAAACGTCATAAAACACGGCATATATATCGTGTCATACTTGTCATGCTTATCGCGCCAACCGACATGCACGGCAAACAGGTCGACTGCACGGGCTGAAAAGAGGTTTCACCGTAATGCAAATAACCCTTGCCCCGAACATAACTATTTATTGTTACTCGCTGTTTCATTAGAAGCTAAATGCGACACAAGTTGAAAACACCGCTCAGTGCGCAGCTGGAACTGGTGCGCTAGATAATAATCGTAGTTACCGAAATGATGCAGCCAAGGCGCTGCTTCCAGTCGCAGCAAGCGCGAAGACGTACTAGTAGCTTCGTGATTTTGGTCGCCTCGGTTTCGCTTCGCGGTGGCCGACCTGTCCTGGTTTCGTGGGAAGTCGGCCTAATTACTTTCTGCAGATGCAGAATCAGGTCCTTCGCGAGTGCATAGCCGAAACTCATGGAGGAAAACACACGTGGTGGTGGTGGTGGCGTTAATGTACACAGGCGGGAATGGCTTTACAGAGGCCTATCGGCAATTACTTCGCCTAAGTCAGTGAATTAAGAGATTGAGTCCCTACCACTGACCCATAAGACGAGTGCCCTCCAGAAACTTCAGCTGTGAGTGTTTTCGTGTATGTGTGCGTGCTCGTGCGTTAGTGTGCGTGCGCGTGGGAGAAAACATGTTACCCCACAGACGTCCGTCGGGATTGGTTAATGCGATCGATATGCTTGCGCAAATACTTTGGGTTCCCTTCATGACTTGCACGCGACGTCGAAATGGATTTAACGATTACGAATGGCTTTCCATCGCTATGCAAAATATTGCCTCGCCCGCCAACTCTCCTGGGTCCCGTTGTAGAGCGGCTCCGCGTCGCTATTCATGTTAGCGACGCCGAGACGCGTGTCGCGTGCGATGTCTTATTCCTCCATCGCGTGGAGAGCGCGCGCGTCCAGCGAGATGCCCCGCTATCTCCATAGCGCAACCATCATGGGCGGGAGAACACGCATGCTAATGCGCTGCCGATATATACGGAGTGGCCTGCGCGAAATCTGTTCGTGGCGCGTGATGCGCTTTGCGGCCAGTGGCGGGTCACTAAAAGCATGCAGCGTTGTACGAGCCAGGTTCAGAAGCTTTTGAAGCCCGAAAGCAATAGGAGGCCGAATTAGCGGGATTGTGTGCGTCTAAGTACGGTTCTCAGTCTGGCTGGCTCGATTTATAATAAACGACTGGCAGTCGCAATTGGCCAGCATGAGTCTTCATTCCTAATTTTTAATCGAGCTATTTCGCGAATGCTGAGAAAAAGGGTGCAAGGAACAGACACAAAAGAAAACACTAAAGCATACAGGCACTGGCTTCGATGGGCCAACTACTGACCACGAATACTCCAAACGCTAATTTGATAGCTGCTAGCCGTATTGAGCGCAGACAAGTTGTTGCACAACGAGTTGCACAACCAGTTGCACAACCTGTTGCACAATAGTTGGATGAGCAACTGACTACTCTGTGAGCAGACAGGGTCACGTGAACGCCGGATGGCCGATGCCAGTGAGATCCTCTAGAGCCAATTAACGTTTGCTCACGCTCGGTAAAATGGTACTAAATTATGTGGCTTCGTATAACGGTGTGAAAAGTGATCCGAAAAGCTATACGGCAGGCCTGTGTGGGCATCTTGTTCGGACTAGGCGAGGTAGTTAAGATGGCATAACACGCGACACAGAAGATAGACTAAAGTTGTTAAGGATTAAAGAAAGGCTGGTCGAGCTTTATTCCTGTGCCTTCCTATATTTTGCTTTACATCTTTTCCTTCAATTTTTCAAACACCAGCTTCTGGAGTAAAACAGCGTTTTGCTGCGTTAGCATTATGTGCAACATTTCCTCAAAACGGGGGCGTGTGAAGCCTCGGCGAGTGAAGCCCACGCAGCAACGGAAGGTACGGATAAATGAAGTTCAGACGCCATCAGAAAGCGACCAATGTAAAAGCGAAAGGTACAACCACTAATGCTAACGCAGATATGTCTCATCACATAGTGTGATCGCCAACTAGCTTTTATTTTCTTTATGATGTGAAATACGTTACCGGGGTTTCGATAATGACGTTGCCAGACTTTAAAACGCAGGCATGCCATCACCTCGCCTGCTTTCTGTAAAGTCTCGTCTCTGCCGCCGTTATTTTGTGGAAAGTGTACCACGGGTAGGCCTTCCTAAGAAATGCAAAGGTGCTGTAGTTTGCGACCGCCAACAAAAGCTGACCGACTTTCCTGAAAATAAACATTTTCTGACCATTTACGAAATGTTCGTTATCTATTTCGCGGGTATTTTTTCTCTAAATAACTGTTTAACTGGATCAGAACGCGATACCCGCCGAAGAGACGCCAAACCTATCTTCACTCGCGAGCTGTCGTCTACTGCTTCGCTCCTACAAGACCACTGCATTGTTTTTGAATTCTTAGACCGTTGACGTACATAGTTTGAACTTTTTAAGTTTCTGCAGCTTTTACCTGCTGCTTTGTTTGTATTACTCAGCGTATATGAAATTATTACGTTGCTATGGCTTTGTCGCCCAACTTGAATCTTTATTAATTGTGTAGACCCTCTATAAAATATATATAGAAAACTGCCCTGACAGTGTACAACTTCTGGCTCTTCTGGGGTATTAAATAACAAGCCAATAAACTAATAAATCAATAAACAAATGCGACCGCCGCGGTGCCAACCACACAAACGGTCTTTGCAACGGATGACGAACCCTGCTTATCTTCCACCAGCTCGTGTATCCTCAGTGCTGCGGGGATTTCGCCTGAGGGAGTGCGCGGGGGCTCGGCTCATTTGTATACTGCAAGCGCGCTCGGTCGGTCTGACGGCGGCGACTACAGTATGCGCGAGTGACCACGCGCGATCACGCAGCGTGAACGCGTCTTCGAGCGGGGTCTAAAACAAGGTTTGACTGCGTGAGAGCGTGAACCATTGCGAGGTCTGCATCTGCATGACGAGCAAGATAAACTGAAGTGGCATGGAAGAACATGCAATCGTTTCTGACAACTCCTTTAACGGGCTTTTGCATATCTTTACATGGACTTTGCATATCTTTGGAAACTGTTGGGCTGGCAACGAATAATGGCCTGCAGAATGACTCAAGAGATTCTGTGCCTTTGCTGCTGTCTCATCTATCAGTGTGCATGGGTGGCTGTGAAATGGCAGTTTTTTAATCCTTTGCAAAAATACGTGATTTCTCTAAGAGAAGCATAAAATATGAGGGAAGATTGGCAAAAAATCTGACTGCATTTTACAGCTTCGGAAAGAGGGGAAGCAGAGCTTTGTCGCGGTAGGATCTACGAACTCGCTTATCTACTTAGCTGTCACAGCGCTAATAATCTCAAATTAAACAAATTTCGACGAAAACAACAGCAATTTTCGTCTCCTTATTCTTTCCACATACTGCGGACCACGTGGACGTTTTCTTGGGGGATACAAATCTAAGCTTTATAACGGTGATAAAGTAAGCTAGGAACTTGTACACCTTTGATCAGCTTGCGAATATATTAAAGAATGCTTTGTATAGCAGCCTACGGTGTTGAAATAACATTAGAGCTAGCAGATTTTTTTCCTTGAACACATATTTAGAAGAAAGCACTGACGACTGCGCACCATAGCAACAGATATATGCGGCAATGTCTTCGCTTCCTTTACTTCCAAACTTTCTGATTTAAAAAGCTCTCACGATGACTTTATTATGGCTGGTCTTGAATTTGTGCTGATTTAGTGTTACTGAACATAATAGTCAATTTCGAGCGCAATCTAGAGTAGCAATAGCGTGAAGTCCAGCTTGATGCCCAGTACCAAGAGCAGACTCTGGCAAACGGAAAGCTGAATGTACCGCCATTTGCCGAGCGCAGACCTCAGCCGAAGTCTTCTGGACAATGCCGATGCCTAAGAGGGAAAGCAGGCAACATCGCGCCCACACGTCAAACGAGCCTGGACGCCGCACGCAAAACGTGCAGCGAGAACTAGTGGCGTTCCATCCGGGAAAATTTACTCTTTGCAAGGAGTTTGAGGTGAGAAATTTTACGTAATTGAAGAACCCAAATCGTCTCACTTTATCCAGATTGATGGAGATTTCACGCGGCAGCAGGAAATGAAGGGCCTCAAATAGGGATATTTCCGGTCTTACTGAGCGATTTTACGCTTACGGCTTGGAACATCACCGGACAAAGTGGCCAGGAACCTTGAGGTGACAGCTTATCAGCCACGCTCTGATTGTCTTGCCGATTTGGCCTTCCGCTGTCCTCTTCTTTGCCTCAGCCAAGTCGTATCCGATCAGTGGAACATGATCTCTTCATAGCGGCGAACCGGGTGTTCACGAAACATTTCAGCGATACCCTGTTCGCGTTTGCCGCGTGATGTGCGAATGACTCTACGGCCGCCTAAATAATGAATCTTCCCTCTATCCCTTCTTTTATCTCCTTGCCATTGGTTGGCCCTGCCTTTAACTACGAAGCAGGCGAATGACGTTGATAGGCGCACATGACATCGCAGGCAGCAGCCACCAGTGATAAAGTGCAGACAAGTATGACTCGGGAAAACTAGTGATGGTATAGTATGGGGTGTTTACAATCCAAAAAACTGCACATGGACTATAACGGACGTCGCAGTGGAGGGCTCCGCATTAATGTCGACCACACAGGGATCTTTAACGTGCACATTCGTTGGACAGCACAGCGAGTTTTTGTGTTTTGCCTCCATAGAAGTGAGGCCACCACTGCTGAGATTCGATCTCACGACCTTGGGCCCAGGAGCCTAAAGCCGAAGCACTAGCCACCGTGGTGAATGGGAAAAGAATCTTTACAAATCGCTATTTTTGGTTTGCTTGCGCGGTGTACTGTGTGTAGTCGTCGAGGAGTATGTCCTGGTAGCGAACAGTTTAACAACAATGAAGGCTTTATGCTAACATGTGCCGTGTTTTGTATCTCTGGATGAATCGTATGTATGAACGAGCCACAAAGGGACCAACTTTATCTTCGAAGAAGGCAACGATACGCGTCGTGATAGGAAACAATGGCAGCACACTTCGATGCACCTACTTTTATTCTTCACTAGTGAAACATGCTTGAACCCCTCGCCTCTTACTGCTGTTCAAATATTAGCGATGAAATCAGTTCTTCAATATTTCTTTTCCTTCCATGACTGATCTAAGCGCTTTAGAAGCCGGCATGAGGACAGTTTTTTTTTAACATTTCACTTAAAATTATTATAAGGTATCAGCTTGTTTTTGTTATTTGAGCCGACGCCCTGGAAGCCAACTTGTTTGCTTGCGCATATTAGATATTTAAGAAAAGTAAAATGTACATTGACCTCAGCATCCTTCGTAGACTTGTCGACCGAGTTTGAAAAAATTCAGCTTCGAAATGTCCAAACTGAACAGCATTTATTCTGAAAAGCCCCGGCGATAAGCTTTCTCGAGCCTTCTGATTTTCTTTCATCCCCACGCCAGGCCACGCATCGCGCCGGAACAGTGGTGCGTCGTTTGTGACAGCTGCCGTTCTTCTCACGCCGACGTCTCTGACGGCGACAGGTATTAAAGCTCGCGCGAATAAAAAAAAACACCACGTAAAGGTCAACAGTCTTAGCACTTCCATTTTTTTTCGCGTCTAGCCATCGTCACGTTCCCACCTGCCTCCGCAAGGCAGCAAATCGACAGCCGCTTATAGTTGCCGCATGCCAGTTCGGTACACCAAAATTACCAATTATTTGCGTTCCTCGTCTCACATCGATTCCTACCTACACTTCCTCGCAATGCGTTTGCACCAGGCTGGGAGCTTTTACATACGTCAGCGGATCGTGAACGGGAGCGCTAAGTCTTCTCGGCACGTTAGAACAGTTTCCGAGTTGCTGGCACCCGGCACTTCGCACTGCTAAAGAAAAAAACACAGGTTTTTTTTCAATACTAGCAGCGCTGCCATGACCGTTAATTGCTTGTTGGCCACTCGCACTCAGCTCCAACGCACGGGCCACTTTGACAATTTGACCTTTCTCCAGTTGAGCACCTCCCACTTCAATGACTATACCACAACTGAACTATTACCCAAACCTTACACCGACTTTCCTTATCACAATGCTTCAGGTGTCCTTTCTTCGATGAATTTATTGATTCGTTGAGCGCGTATCTGTCGCGCGAGAGAGTTTAATTGCCCAGCGGTCACTGTGCGCGGTCCTCAAAGTCGGTTAAGAATGTTGCTCATATGGGGAAGGAAGCAAAAACGAAAAATATGAGCATTTAAGTTCGTTCGTGCACCCTACTGACCGACTGCTTGATCGATCGCTAAGTCTCGAGGAACTGTACTTATGTGCCGTTGCTTACGTTGACTTCCTAGTTTATTTTCACAGATGATGTAGTCGCAATTTGACACGCGGAACTAAGCACAAACAATGTGAGAACGTGCCGCATGTGGTTTTTTCTATCTCGGTTGCGTGAGGTGTATTTGCTCGCACTAGTACTGCAATTTAAACGCGTGAAATGATATATTTATAATGCACTCTGACACATCTGCAAACGGAAAACTTTAATATTTCGGAGCCGTCTTGGCTCCTTCCTCAGGGGTGATTGGGGGAAGTAATTAGCGTGTTTAAGTATTCATATGCTGCTCTGATTCGTGCCCTAATTACGGTACGCGGTTACTATTTTTTACCACAACATATGCTAAGTACAGCCAAGAAGATTGCATTGTGTGGCTAGCAGCACCAGCGACAGACTGCAAGTCTAATTGCGAACTGCTGATATGGGGCTTAAACCAGTACATGAATATTCTCACCGGTATAATTTAGCGTTCTTTGTTTTTATTGAACACATTGGTTACACGGCACCATGGTCTGGTGCCAAATGCACGACGGGCTCAACCCTCCTTTTTGATCTCTTTTTACCCTTTCACATCCTATTCTTTCTTTTATTTTATTTACAAATACTGCAGGCCCTATTCGGGCCCAAGCAGGAGTGGGTACATACAACAACGTAAATTACCATTGCCAATTAGCAATTAAGAACACAATAAACATGTACATACATCATTGTAACACTATACGTAACAGAAATAAACATGAACGTACAACAGTGCAATAAGGCAAATACGCGTCTATGACATCGTACATTAAGCAGTTTGGCTTCATTCTTACCTCTACCTCCACCCAACTGGACCATCAGTCTTGAAGCAGTAACTAGACCTCACAGACCTCTTTAAATTCAAGGAAGCATTCTGTTGCCTTTCTACAGTGCCTCGGTGACAGTCTTTATAGCAACTATTAAATTTCCCTACAAGCGTTAGTAAAAGAGTGAATCTACAGTGCAGCAAGAGAGGAAAGGAATTCCCTTTAACGCTGGCTTTATTGTTTCGAATTATCGTTATCGCCAAGCGGCTGCACAGTTGACTGCGCCAACACGTCAGAAATGGAGAGAATGCACGAGGGAAGTGTCTAAATAATTAGAAAGGAAGCAAAGGTCCGCGAAACAAGCAAGCACGCACACAAGAGAAGGAATTAATGGGACCGCGTTGCGCGACATTCAGCACACCGTTAGCCATTCAGTCCCGCGGTCAAACACGCTGGGCTGCGTGCGCCGATATCAGGGGCGATCGATAGGCCGGCGCCTCACACGGCCGCTGCGAAATCCGAAGTGTGATCGGATTTTCAGCTCCCGCGGCTGCTTCCGCCGTTATTTCCCGAGCTAGTCGCTAAGAGGCTATCGGCTTTTCGGTCCGTTATCGCGTCGGGCAGACACCATCCGGAGCAAACATTCTCGTGAATGAGTGAACGGGCAGCAACACACACAAGAAGAGCAGCATGCAGCCGGTGTAAGCCGTAGACAAGCTAGCGAATCACTGATGTCGTTATTTGCCGGGCCTTTTCTCTGTAGGCGAGGCACGGCGTTGTTTCCTCTTTCTTTTTTTGGCAATGTAATGGCGAGAGTTATTTTTGAGTTGAGAGCGAATCGTTCTGACGCAAACGCTTCAATGCGCCACTGGGAACAACGACCGGCGACGGGCTGCGATCTGCGGGCCAGCGGTTAACAGCTGTCAGCACCAAGCTAAGCGTAACGACCGCAGTGAGTTGTTTTCAATCTGCTATAAAATCTCAGACCAAAAATTCTGAGGTTTTCAAACTTAGGACGGACGCTAATCCGATATCTGTATGGTCACGTCTCAATAATAGATGAACATGGGTGCTAGGTGTTCTACCTCTCATCCTGAGTGAGTGAGTGAGTGAGTGAGTGAGTGAGTGAGTGAGTGAGTGAGTGAGTGAGTGAGTGAGTGAGTGAGTGAGTGAGTGAGTGAGTGAGTGAGTGAGTGAGTGAGTGAGTGAGTGAGTGAGTGAGTGAGTGTGAGTGAGTGAGTGAGTGAGTGAGTGAGTGAGTGAGTGAGTGAGTGAGTGAGTGAGTGAGTGAGTGAGTGAGTGAGTGAGTGAGTGAGTGAGTGAGTGAGGTAATTATCTGTGCAAGAAGCTCTCTGCAGTAGGAGAAATTCTGTTGTGCCGTTGAAACATATTACCAGAACATACTAAAGTCCCGTATGCCATGCATTTTTTTTTATTTAGAGCGTATCTCTTACGCGCCCGTTCCTGCGCCATTAAAACGTAACTTGCCGTTATTACTAAACAAAAACTATAAAAAGTTATTTGCACCCGCCGCGGTGGCTCAGTGGTTAGGGCGCTCGACTACTGATCCGGAGTTCCCGGATTCGAACCTGACCGCGGCGGCTGCGTTTTTATGGAGGGAAAACGCTAAGGCGCCCGTGTGCTGTGCGATGTCAGTGCATGTTAAAGATCCCCAGGCGGTCGAAATTATTCCGGAGCCCTCCACTACGGCACCTCTTCCTTCCTTTCTTCTTTCACTCCCTCCTTTCTCCCTTCCCTTACGGCGCGGTTCAGGTGTCCAACGATATATGTGACAGATACTGCGCCATTTCCTTTCCCCAAAAAACGAAATATTATTATTATTATTATTATTATTATTATTATTATTATTATTATTATTATTATTATTAAAATGTTATTTGCGGCGAAAAAGTAATGAAAATATTATTTTGCTAATTTGGGGCTGATTTCAAGCATCGTGCCAATTCGGAGAAGAGAGTGCACCATCATGCGTTATTCTGTTAACTTGAAGTTTGTAGTTTATTTTCTTTCCGAAACAGAAAGAGGGGGCCGAAACAAAACGCCGGTTGGCCTGACGAAGTTCCAGCACTCGTAACAGGGACAGCGGTGCACGACAGATGCAGAAATTTTGAAATGGATGATGAGATCATTTACACAAAAGCAAGGAAGCAAGCACAACAATATGAATATTGGAAACAGAACACAATACGCGCAAAACTATAATGAAGTGACGGCAGCATTTATATAAAACTTACGAGGAACAATTGCACTGGAAACGCAAAAAAGATACAAGATAATCAACTACCATCAAGAGTAGCAACTGAACAAATCAAAAAGAAGGTAAAATGACCAAAATGAGTGGCAAATGTACGCCAAAGGACAACAAAACGTTAATAAGTGGTCATTTTAGATTAGGGTCAGTATCAATCAAATACTTCTTGATTTTTTTTTCTTAAAACAATTCACAGGGAGGCTATGCTCAGTTTCAAAACTAAATATATTCAGAGTGATTGGTTCCTGATACTTAAAACTGTGTTTACCGTAGTTTGTATGGATTCTTGGAACTGTTTTTTTTTTTGTTTTGCGGAACGGGTAACTCATTTAGGGTATAAGTGAGAGTGTCGTATAATCGATTTTTGTGTATATACTAGACTAAGCGAAAGTTGTAAATCTGCTTAAGTTTTAGCAAAATCTTTTTCTGAGATTGTGGAAAGGTTCCAAATTTATCGATATCTTATAATATTCTTCATTTGCCCGCAGTGCCCTTTTTTGAAGCGTGATTTTTTTCAATGTTGCCATTTGTCGTGGTTCCCCAGACTAGAATGCAGTATGAAAGCCTTGAATAGAGAAGAGCATAATATATAGCAAGTTTAAGCCATACCGATATTAACGGTACAATTTTATAGAGGCATCCAACAGCCTTACTTAAATCTGTAGTTAGCTGTAGGTAGATATAATGGTGGTGGTTGTAGAGGTTTATTAAAAAGTAAGAAAAAAAAGGAAAATATTGTTGCCGGCTGCGGCAATTTCATGAAAGGTTTTCGTTGAGCCAGACACCAAGAAATTTTTTATTACTAAGGCGACTTATTCTTTTGTTGGCATATTTTACATGGACATACTGAGATATAGTAGCATTTATGGGTCTGAAGAAATATAGTTAGTTTTTGTCAGGTTCAAAATTTGGTTATTATATTATAGTTTTTACGTATCAACTGTCGTTCGGTAATATTACTGGTTATTAATGTGTACCCTGTTATAGCCATTTTGTCGGCTGTTTTAGATGTTTTTATAGCTTTCATGTCTTTTTTACGTTTTGGATGTAGATGTTATGCACAGTGAACATGACATTATTATTATTTACTGAGTGCGTAATTTTTACTATTATTTCTTTTAACGATGAAAACTGCATTGACAGCTGTCTTCTACTGGGGCTCCCGGAACTCTTATGTTTTTAGTCCCCCATTCAGAGTACTTGTAGTTACTCTGGAAAATTGGATAATTAATTTGATTTTAAAATCAGGTATGATTTTTTTTGTGAAACTCAAATGTTCGTTTGAAAACTTTACTGATGCATTTTTGACGAGGCCAAAGAGCGATGGAGGCGGACATGCCACAGAGGGAGATTTTGAAATGTTGACTAGCGGATGGCAAAAAGATTATTAACAACTCCACCTCAACCACCCACTGCCACGGCATCATCAACATAATTGTTGGCGACGGCGGAATTATCATCATCATCGGCATAAAGC